>NC_143489.1:56183377-56336133 GCF_027475165.1 Benincasa hispida
CGAATCAAGTGCCGTCCGTCTGTGGTGCCATCTATTCGTGGTCGTCCATTCTGAATGAAATCGAATCTGAGATTTCCATGAGCAGCGGAAGAAAGATAATTCCAAATCATAATCATGAATGAACAATACATTTACAGTTGACTTCTAACAAGCAGTTATACAATTCATACAGAAATTACAACATGAAATAACTACAAATGCTCAAAGGGAAAACTGTACGAACATTTGCAGATGCGTCTCCATGCTCTTATGTGCACGATAGCTCGAACAACAACAACCTCGAACGCTCGATCTACACGACCGTAACACCCCACGAATACAATAAGAACACTTCGCGCTCGTCCTTAACGATTGCCTTGGCCACGAACTCCTCAGCAATAGCACGAACACCACGCTCATCCTCAATGATCGCCTCAGTCACGAACTCTTCCGCAACAGCGCGAACGGCCTCCATAGCACCACGAACAGCCTCTACAGAACCTCGATGGTATCGAATTGAGTCTGAAACCACCAATAAGACTACCTTGGTATTCTCCATGTGAGAATCTAGAGGGTGGACTCTGTTCAGACTTGGTATGAGGCAGACGAAGGAGGAAACATCGATCGTGTACATGATTGGCCAAATGGGAGATGGCGGAGACCTATCGTATAGGTCGATGCTCAATCGTTTAGATAAATCTAAGCGGATCATCTAGCAAAAGCTATGCGATCGTTTAGTTCATCATTTAGCTCAGTCTGTCGCCTACAGACTCTACACGATCGTTTACTTTGGGCAAACGATCGTCTAGAAAAACTATGCAATCATTTAGTAAATACTGCACGATCGTTTAGCTCACTGATGACATGTAGAAATGCATGTCATCTTAGGCCTTTTATTTAGAATTATGAAGGCTATTAAGCAGAATATGCGGCAATTATGTTAGGAATTCATGAGAAAATGAGTTTGCGGCGTTCAACATTAAGAATCTTGGCTAACCCATTATTATGCGTTAATATGCGTTTAATTGTCTATTTTTGTAGCTAACGCAGGAAGTAGACGCAAACACGAAAGTCGGGTTACCGCATAGACGACCGCATGTGGAGAAACTCTCCATTGCAAAGGTGAATGCATACGAACAACGCATGGGTGTTGCAGTGATCAGCCGCATGCGTCCATCACATAGGAGTTGCGATCGTCAAGCGATTGCAGTCATCGTGTAGAAGTTGCGGTATTAAGTGAATGCGGTCATTACACGATTGCGGCTACACGATAACGCATATTAGAGGGATCAACGTAAGGTTGATGGAATGAACGCATCAATGCATATCTCGAGAAAACCAAAATATGATGTTGACATTTCACCTACCATGCCGTTAGCAGCAGAGATTTAAAAAAGGACTAACGCACTGCGAATGTTAGAATCAGAGCAGTCCATAAATGCTGTCGGCGATCCAAGCTCTATAAATAGAAGCCGCTGAGTAGAATTTCAACTTATCCAGGGTTTTTCGCCTGAGGCTCGTCTTAGGGCGGATCCCTGTGATCCAGACTAACGCATGAGAAAGAAGCTTGAGAGTTTTTCATCTCCTTCATCCCTTTCGAGTGACGACCAGAGCCTTCGCCGAAGCTAGATCTCAAGAGAGTCAGTTCCATCACCCATCCATGGCACCATCAGCAACCTTGACACACATCCGCTGGAAGCAAGACATTTCTTCCAGCTCGTCCTTTCATTTTCTCTTCTTTTCTCATATTGTATTGTATTACATTTTGGGACTAAGGAATTAATACATCATGTGTTCCATGCATTTTTGTGTTTCCTTCGATTCCATCTCCATCTTTCTTTACTTAGCATCCTTAACTTTCATTGCATCACTTAATGAGATTGCTAGAGTATCGCATACTTAGTCATGTGGATTAGAGATATGAAGCATGTAGCAAACCACCGAGAGGTGTGCGTTGCGTAAATGTGTGAGAAAATCTTATTTGCTTAGTGTAAAGCTGTAACAATGCTTATCTATGAGTAAAGTTAGCAACAACCAACTGCCTGGGAAGGTAAGTGGTTGGACACATCAAGCAATGTAAGCGATTGTTCACTAGAGATAGGAATAATCTTGCGTCAGTCAAGTTTATGTGGTTACCTAGTCTTATGTATGCGTCCATCACACCTTTAGAGCTACTCGAGAGAGTCTAAAGAAAGAACCTAAGGCTTGAGAGAGCTAGGTTAGAATCGTTTCTCGAGAGAGCTAAATTAGGTTTTCATAAGCAAGAATGGAGACTTAGGAATAAGCTCCGTTTGCTATTACACAGCGTATGCACCCTACGGAGAGGACAATGGTTGTGTCCAAGAAGTAGGATACGATGGCTGTATGCGGTCATCTTGACCCTTTTGCATACACATCGCATACGTCCTAGATTTAAGCTCTAGTGTGTGTAGCATGATCGCATAGCTTGCATTGGCTGAGGTTACCCTTGCGGTCACTCTTAAGGGTTGCAATGAAGACATCCTCACATTTTATCTATTTACCATCCATTTACTACGCGTCAACGGTTTTCGTGTCTCAACCTCTCATTTATATTCTTGTTGCGTTGTCTGTTAGCTAGGAGTAGGAGTAGTGTTAGCTTAAAAACCCCTCCATCATACACATTACCGCATACGTCTAGCTCTTTGAGTTTGATCTCGGATCACCCGAGAAACTTGCGTTCGTATTATACTTGGCGTGAGCACAAGAAAACTTGTAACAGGAATGCATGGTCATCGCATACATTCGTTAACGCATAGTTCACTCCAACGCATGACAGCCAACGCATGATAATCAACGCATACATTAAGAACATGCATCGCATATTGCGTTCACCTAATTTTAGTCGTCAAATAATTGATAACTAATTTTTCGTCATCACTCGCCCAACCATCATTTAGTAAATCCGTATTTACTTGACGACTACCATGAGATCCCTTTTTCACCGAGAGATAAATCTCAAAACTTTTTTTTTTTTTTGGAAAAACCTTTTGTAAAACTTCTTTTCAAAATAGGAAAACCACTTTCCTTTTAAACTCACGATTACCATGAATCCAATAACCACCCACTATATTTATAACCTATAGTTTTAATATTTCATCTCATGAAACATATAAACCATAATTCTTTTTCTATTCCATGGTATTTAATGTAAATCTCATTTACATCAATCCTCCACTGGATGTATCTCATACATCATACCGATTATATCATATATAATCAAAATATCTCTTGTCAATTTGAACATTTCAAATCAACACCAAAAACTGATCCTCAACTGAATCTATTGAGCTACCAAAAGGACCTTATGAACCTGTAGCTCGAAGCTCCAATGGTACATGAATAACTGACTAAACTCTTTAGTCATGGGATCCACCATCCGTTAACTGCCAGGCATTCCACTAAAGACCGATAGCTAAACTCTCTTACAGATATATTATGTGTCCATCTTAATCAATCAGCAGTACGACAATCCTTCACAGATCGCTCGTAAGTACAGTTGGGCCAATAACCGTTATGTCCCTGTAGTTACATCTGTCTCCTTAAGTACCACTAATCCCTCTAAAGAACATAAGTCATAGTCCTACTATGACTGAGTCTTCTCTTCCAAAGAGAAGCTATGGCCACTATGTTCAAACCCCAAAATCAGCCCTTAAGGGAGCAATCTCTCTATTTATCCTTGCTTCAGGAAATGAGTAAATTCTATATTGTGGATTGAGTTCTCAGCTCCAATATCAGAAAAGTCCCCAAAAAGGTAGGCATGTTGAGTTGGCAATCTGGCCACTCTCACCCATACTAATCAAAGAATCACCCTCAAAGACAGAAGTTCCCAAAACACTCAGGATTGAGGTCGTGTCATCTATGGTCGTTTAGGTGAGATGTAAGTCTCTAGTATCAACGACGTTATATACAGAGTCTAGTCATCTCGTGGTCCAGGTCTTATACAAGCTCTTTGTATAGGACACCCCCACTCGCACGTCTCTACATGAATGGTCAGGATCTACCATCTGTAGTAGTTTACAACACTTGCAAACCTCTACAAAGTGGGTCGTATCCGTAGTGTCACCAGGATTAGTGGACACAAAAATATATCTGTGATAAGAAGAGTTCAGTTGTTGGTCTTTAGTGGAATGCTTGACAGTTAACGGATGGTGGATCTCGTGGCTAAAGAGTTTAGTCAGCTATTCACGTAACCGTTGGAGCTTCGAGCCACAGGTCCATTAGGTCCCCTAGGTAGCTTGGATAAAGTCGAGAACCAGTATTTGGGTTAATTTGAAATGTTCAAATTGACAAGAGGAAGTTCGATTATATATGATATAATTAGACAGGTTAATTATATATGATATAATTGGCTAAATGTATGAGATACATTATTTTGGAGGAAATTAGATATAAATATGATTTATATCAAGTAGAGGAGAAAATACTATAGTAGATATGTGATATCAAACTATAGGTTAAAAATATAATATGATTATATTTGTTAATTAATTAGTTGGTTAATTATAAGATAATTATGCCAAATATCACATTCGGATGTGGGTTAGTGGACAACTTTGGTTATTGTAACTGATGACTTAAAATGAAAATTGTTTTCATTTTTGCGTAATTGTTCATTCGCCCAAAATATTTCGTGAAGCGCACGTTGGTGAAAGAAAATGATCGCTCGAGAGCCTATACGATAGTCGCTTCTCCGCCTAAACGATCGTACACTCTTGTCTACACGATCGGGTAGCTTCTCTAAACGATCGTTTAGTGTGCTAATTTAACTAAACGATCGTACATCTTTTCCTAAACGATCGTTCAGTAAATCCTACACGATCGTGTAGCTCCTCTATGAGATAAGCACTTCTGTTATGTATCATCATCATCACCGGATTTTGGTGAGCTTTCGAGGTGACGTCGACCACATTCTGGAAAACAGTAAAGGCAAGTATAAGAGCATTGAAAAAATTAATAGAATGATATTTATTTAATGCATCTGTATAATATGTATTAATTATTTGCTTCGTATTGTAGTATCCTTTACAAGTAGAAACTGTCGAATGTGGGTATTATGTTATGAGATATATGTAAGAAATCGTAACTAAAGAGAAGAAGATTATCACAGATGCAGTATATCTTTAAACTACTTATATATTGTAACATTATAAATAGTGTAAATAGTAAATATATTTATATATATATATATTTGACTTTCTATATTTTATAGATTGATACGTGGAGCTCGTACTCGCAACTTGAATTGGATGAAGTACGCGTGGAATGGGCTGAATATTTAGATCGCTATATCTGATGGACTTCCTATAAATTTTGTGTTTGTGGCTACATGAGAATGCCCAAAACCCTTTTGTGTGTAAATGTTTTGTTCAACCATTATAGGTTACATACTTGAAAGAAAGGTGTGGTGGAGGATAGAATTTTAGTCATGTGATTTTTGGAATACATAGCACATATAAATTGGTCTTACAATTTTGGAATGATCATATATTGGAGTCGGTTGATAGAGTATATACTGTTGTACGATTGGTCTTGTAAATTTTGAATCGTTCATATACATGGAAGGTAATAGAAGAATGGAATTGTTTATTTTAGTATTCTGAAATGTTAGTTGGATATATTGGGCTGATATGTAGACCTAAAATATGTGCAACTATTTATTTAGTTGATGAAATTGTATTATTGGAATAAATATAATGCAGAAAATGAGAAATGGAAATTAAATTCAAATGTTTAATTTGGAAAAAAAAAGCATAGATGACATTGGAAATGTGTCAAGAATTAGATTATTTGACCATTATTTCGTGTCAAGATAAAAATATATTTGACAAATAAAAAATGTCAAGAGTAATCACAACAATAAGTGTCAAGAATTAATACACTTGACATGTCATCAGTGTCAAGTGTATTATATTTTTTGACACGGGAATTGTGTCAAGAAATATTTCTTTTGACGTTTTTACAGTATCAAGTTATGACATTATACTTGACAGTCGAATGCTCGACTCTTTTATTAGCATCAAGTATACCCTCTACTTGACATTGGAAAAATGTCAAGTAATCCAATTTTTGTAGTAGTGGGTCTGCATTATATGAATAAGGTTGAGTGTCTTATCCAGGTGACACTACAGATACAACCCACTTTCTAAGTGTCACATGAGTTATAAGTGTTACAGACAATATGATCCATATTGCTCATGTGGAGACATGTGAGTGGGACTATCCTGTATAAAACATTTATATAAGACCGGACCATGAAATGATTGGTTTCTCTTTATAACACCGTTAATTGATGAGATAACATTTCACTAGGATGACCATAGGTGACTTGATCTTAACCTTGAGTGAGTTGTGATCTTCTGTTTATGAGGGCAATCCCTTGATCTGTAAGAATGAGAGTGGCCAGTTTAGCCGACTCAACAAGCCTACCATTTTGAAAATTTATCCAAGTAGGGAGCTGGGAACACAACTACACAAGATGAAACTCACTCATTTCTGTTGCTAGGGAAAATAGATAAATTGCTCCCTTAATAGCCGATTTCGGATCTTGAACAATGAGGCCTCACCCTCTCATTGGCTCGAGAAGGGTTAGTTTATATCTAGACTATAGACTATTTGTTCACTAGAGGGATCAGTGGTACTTAAGAGTTAGATATAACTATAAGAGTAAAACGGTAATTTGACCCAGCTGTAGTTATGAGCAATTTGTGAATGGTTAACTTACTGTAGATTGGTTAAATCCATTGACACAAAAATATATCTACAGTGCAAAGAGTGCAGCTGTTGGTCTTTAGTAGAGTGACGGACAGTTAATGAATGTTGATTAATTTAATTAAAGAGTTTAATTGATTAGTCTTGTATCATTGGAACTTCTAATCTGTAGATCCATATGGTCCCCTTGTTAGCTCACTAAAGATAAAAACAAGGAAAAATTTGTTTTTGGAATAATTTTATTTGTTCAAATTATTTAAAGAAATTTAAGTTATTGATTAATATGATTAATATAAAGTATAACGTATACTGAAATATTATAATATTAGTTAATTATAATTAAAATTGTATGTGAGAGATAAATATGAATGAGATTCAAATATATTTACATAAATAAGACTTATATAAATACTATAAATTAAAATTTAATGTGAATTTGATTCATATTAAAAACCATAGGTTAAAGAGAGATCCGCTCTTTTAATATGATTAAAAAACATATAATATGAACGATTAATTAAGTTAGTTATTTAATTAATTATATTATAATGTTTGTTATATTATAATATAACATAATTATTATATTATAAAATCAATAACTCCCCATTATAGGAGAGTTATTCTTCACGTGGATGGTAGTTAGAGTAACTCACATCCTCTTCTTCTCCATTTTGAGATATGTATTGAAAAGACAGATAAAGGGTGTAGTTCTTTTTACAGAACGTGAAGAAGAAAAACTCTCTAATTCTCTTATCTTTTATTCACTCATTCCCTTTTCTGCCAAAATTAAAACTGTTTGGAGCTTACACATCCAATTCCTTGTTCCCAGAGAAAAACGAGGAATATCGTTTTGGTGGTGTCCCTGCCAAAGGTTTTACACTATTCATAAAGAGGCGAGTAGAGTTCCAGTGTTCATGACACTTCAAGAGAATTTTCGTGAAGAGGTTTTCCATCGAGGGGAGTTCTCTCTTCCTTAAATTCTTAGCAAAAAGCATGTTTAGATTTCTACAATGTTTATCCTATATTTTTTAGCAAGTTCGTTTCTCTGCATTTCACCGTTTTTCAAATTGAATTTCAAATTGCACGTCGTTCATGCACTTCTATGGGAATTTGATTCCTTCCTGGATAAGGTTGAGTGCCTTATCCTGGTGATACTATGGATATGACCCATTTTGTAATAGTTACAAATGGTTTGATCTAAACTGTTCATGTAGAGACATGCGATTAGGGGTGTCCTATATAAAGAGTTTGTATAAGATCGGAACGCAAAATATTAAATATCTCTTTGTAAATCCGTTAACTAATGAGATTAATATTTCATAAGATGATTATGTGCAATTCAATCTTAATCTTGAGTGATTTATGAACTTCCACCTGTGAGGCCAGTCCTTTGATTTTCACGGGTGAGAGTGGCCCAAGAACTCAACAAATCTACCATTTTGAGGACTTGACTAAACGGGGAATTGAGAACATAACTTCACAATATGGAATTCACTCATTCCGCATAGGGTAAGTAGATGAGTAATTCTCTTAAATGCTAATTTTAGGTCTTGAACAAGAGGTCCCACCCTCTCACTAGCCCAAGAGGGACTTAGTTTATGGTTGGATCATAAACAAAGTGTTCATTAGAGGAATTAATGGTACTTAAGGAAAATAGATAATTACAGGGGTAAAACGAGCATTTGACCCACTTGTAATTATGAACAACTCGTGAAGGATCGACTTGCTAATATTGATTATATCCATGGATACAACTTGTCCTATAGTGCATAAGAGTTCAACTACGAGTCTATAGTGGTTTGCCATGTATTTAATGAATGAAGGTTAATTTAATTGAAGAGTTTAATTAATTGATCTTGGATAATTGAAGCTTATAATCTATAGGTTCATAAGGTCCCTTGCTAGCTCACCAAGGACCAACAAGGATCAAGTATATTGAAAGAAAATTTGAAATGTTCAAATTTATGAGGAAGAATATTAATAGTATTGGATACAATTAATTACATGAATTTATTATAAAGTTTATTTGAATGAGATTCAAATTATAACTTTATAATATAGAGAATTAATTTTTTTTTCGAATAAGATTAAAATAATTAATTATTTATTTGGATGAGATCCATATAAATAAATAAATAATTTAATTTGAATAAGATTCGAATTAAATAGATAATGAGAGAATTGATTTATTTGAATGTGATTCAAATAATTAATTATTTAGATTAGATCCATATAATTAAGTTATTTAATTTAAATATGATTTGAATCAAATAATTGAAGGAAGAATTAATTAATTAATTTTAATTGGATTCAAATAATTAATTATTTAATTTGGATGAGATTCAAATTAAATATTATGCCGGAGATAAATATTTAAATATGACTTAAATATTTTAAACCATTTAATATGAGATATTATTTGGGTAGATATTTATCAATATTGGATATCACTAAATATTTAATTTAAAATCTCCGTAGAAGGATTATCCCAATAGGATTAGGAGTAACACATAGACTTCTATAAATAGGACCATCGGGAGCCCTCATAGAATATACTATGTTCAAGAATAATCTCTATGTTTCTCTGAAACTCTCATTTTATAAATTCTCCCAATTTTCTTAGAAAAGTTCTAAAAAAAATTTCTTCTCTATTCTCTCTATTCTTTTAAGAAGCAGTTCCCACAAGCCGGATCCTTGTTAGGGCCATAACAAGGAAGATCTTGTGGAAATTAGAAGAATTTCAAGGAGACTACCAGTTCGAGGAAGAGATTTTGCTGTAATTGTGGATCGATAAAGGTATGTTGCTTGACCTTTTCTTATCTACTTGACTTTTAATTATTTCAAGAAATCAAAGAAAGCAATCACACGCTTCCGCTGGAATGTAATTTCCTTAAGGAAAAACAAGTGCTTTATATATATATATATATATATCTTTCATGTTTTTTAGGTTAAACTTTTGTACTTCAAGTTTTGTTTATATTATCGTAATTTTCTTGTTTAATGAAGAATCATGGACCATTTACATATGTTGAGTGGCTAAAAAATGAAGAATGAAGATCTATGTCTAGCAGACTGTGCAACTACACATATAATACTAACAAGTTAAAAATATTTCTCCAAACTAACAATGTTGGAAGTAAAAGTTAATACAATATCAAGTTTTGCAAACCTAATTGAAGAATTTGGAAAAGTAAATATTATTTTTCCTAGAGGAACAAAATTAAAATTAACAATGCATTGTTCTCTAGTCAATCAAAGATAAATCTATTAAGTTTTAAATATATATGTTGCAATGGTTATCATATTGAGATTGATAGAAAAAATGAGATAGAGTATCCTTATATCATATCTACTGTCTCACATAAAAAACGTATATTGGAAAAGTTGTCTGCCTTATCTTCTGGATTATATTATACTCATATACAAGTAATTAAAACATATGCAACAATGAACTTGAAGTTCATGAATGTAGATGAAGGGATTGAATTTCGCAACGGAAGCATTTTGTTAGAATGCCTTGCATCCCACAGATCTTATACAAAACAGAATATTTAAACATGTAAATTAGCACGCATTAGGGAAAAGATTAGAATGATTCTTACCTTTGTAGATTTCCAAGTGCCACGAACAATCCTCTCCTAGTTCCAATGAATGGATCTCCAATGATCTTGATCACGAACAATTTCTTGAACACTCTCGAACACTACCACGAGAGTAACCTCATTATTCTCTAGGATTCCAATAGAGAGATGTGTGGTATCAACTACTAGGAGAGGGAGAGGAGAAACAAGTTTTTGGAGAATAGAGAGGATTATCTTAGAGCAAATTCTGCATAATAACATAAGGATGTTGTTTATTGTCAGCCTTTCTCTGTTAGGAGTACTATGTTGTGTGTATTCCCAAAGGGGTATAGGGAGGTCTTTATATAAAGAAGAGCCAAACCCTTTTCCTAATATTTTTCTTTTCTATAATTAATTAAATAAAAACTTATTTAATTAATTAACCCATTTAATTAAATAACACTTATTTAATTTTAATTTGCACAATAATTAAATAACTATTTATACATTAAACCTAATTTAATGTATATATTTAACTATCATCATCCCACGTATATGTGTAAAACCTCTCTATTAATTAATTCTTTGTTAATCTAATTCACTTGAAATAATTAATTTGAATCTTATTCAAATATCACTTTCCAATTTAATTATAGATCATATCCATAATTATATATTAATCACATTAATATATAGTTTCCTTAAATTAATTTGAACAATTCAAATTATCTCTCTTAAGTATCCTCTAGTGAGCTAACAAGGGGACCTAGCGGACCTGTAGATCAGAAACTTCTACGATATGAGATTAATTGACTAAACTTATTAACCAAATTAATCAATATTCGTTAACTATGGGTATACTTCACTAAAGACCCACAACTGCATTCTTCCTACTACAGATATATTTCTGTGTCCGCGGATATAGGCCAATACTAGCAAGTTAGTCCTTCACAATCATTCGTAACTCCAACTGGGTCAAATTACCGTTTTTCCTTAGCTTACCTTTGACTCTTTAAGTATCTGTGCTTCTTTAATAAACAACTTGTTTATGGTCCAACCAATAAATAGAAACCCTTTTCGAGCCAATGAGAGGGTAGGGCCATTTGTTTAAATCTCGGAGATACCACTTAAGGGAACACTCATCTACTTACCCTTAAGGTAGGAAGGAGTGAATTCCATATTGTATTGTTATGTTCTCAACTCCCCACTCGGTCATATCCCCAAAATGGTAAGCTTATTGGGTCGGTGAATTGGCCACCCTCACCCATTCAAATCAAAGGACAATCCTTCGTGAACAAAAGTTCATAATATACTCAAGATTAAGACTAAGTCGCCTAGGTCATCCTATTGAAATAGAAACCTGACAATTCTTGACCAATCCCTTAAAACGCTCCCATGCGGCACTTAAGGTTTCAGCTTCTTCTTGTTCAAAGTTCATAATCTCTCGACACCTTCTCGCATTGGTGGTAGGTGGGAAGTATTTTTGCATAAATTTTTCCATCAACTTCTCCCAGGTGGTGATTTCACCAGGCTCCAGTGAGCTCACCCATTGTTTTGCATCATCACGCAAAGAATAGGGGAACAAAAACAACCTGATCGCCTCTGGGGTGATTCCAGGAATCACAAATGAATTACACGTTTCCAGGAAATGCTTCATGTGGGCGTGAGGATCTTCACCATGACCACCTCCAAATTGTCCAGCAGTCTGGAGCATTTGGAGCATTACAGATTTCATCTCGAACCTCGTCCCGTCTGGCGTTGGATATATGATTTCTGGAGAGAAATCATATAGTACAGGGGTCGCGTACTCCCTCATGGGATGCGTGCTGTTGTTCGCCATAAGGATCGGATTCTGTGCAACATGAGCTAGTTGCTGATTTGCCTGTTCTTCTGCCATTACTCGTTGCCTGTTCTATTGTCTGAGAAATTGCTGCCTCAACCTTTGACGATGGTTAGATCAGTTTCTATGCCAGAAGGTTCTTTCAATCTCGGGGTCGTATATGAGTTCAGGAGTGCTCTTCCTGCTCATAAACGTTCACAAGCTTAGGCTTAGCTTGTAATACTCCATCGACTGAAGTGTTCCTACAACAGATACAAGCTTCTGAATCCTCGGCAACGGACCAAAAACTTGTTCATTGCTATCGTGATTCGCTCTAGGAGTGTATTGTATAAAATAAATTGGAAGAATAAGTTCTAAGTATAAGTGATGCGTTGATGCTTTTAATTATTTGTAACGCGTTAGTGCGTTAGAGAGATGCAATAGAACGCACAACACTCCTTCTAATGACGTTCAAGTTTTCCTAAACCAGACCTAAGTATAAATCTAATTTAGGTTCCTGGCAAGTCCAGGGTGGAACTTAAAGATTCAGTTAAACAAACGCAGACCTCGCGTTGTATCTATTGTAGGGGTTTTCATAAATAAATGAGAGAAATGTTTTATTTACACTAAAATGTTGTACCTGTGCAAGAAGATACAAAAGAGGTGAGTGGTGAGTGATGGATCATGCGAAAATGGAGTTTAATGTAAATGGATGCGTCGGTCTAAGATGAATGTACACAAATCAGAATATAATGTGGATGATTTGCTTATCTTTTGTTTATGCGTTGTGCATCCAGTAGGAATTGAACCTACGAGCAGCGTATGTCCACGGTGATCAAGGCAGAGCGACTCCTTCTTTAAAAGAGGTTGGTTTTCCCGGTACGAAATGAGCCACTTCGAATAGGTTCATTGCTCCGGCCTGTTGCAGCTGCTACTGCTGTTTTCTTGATCTACCCAATTGGTCATTGCTTGAGATAAGTCAAGACTGACTATATATACGCTCTATTTTGAAAGGCTAAGAGTTAGTACTTTTTCCATGCGAAATCTTACTAAAGAGAAGCACAGGGGAGACACCCTAGTAACACAGGCACCGTGGCCGATTTCCCCTCTTTTGCAATCAGTTTCGCTACAGCACCTGCTGCTCTAGACTTTATTCAACACTTCTCAATGCGAATAACATGCAAAACCTATCTCTAGGATGCATGCGTCTAACATAGAATGCGATAAACACCAGTAAGTCTATCTCTAGCTGTACTAGGCGTCCTACTTGATGCAGCTTAGTTATTCTCTCGAATAATCTAAATTAAAGATGCTTTTACCAAATGATCAAGTCGGCTTAAGCGTTTGAAATGAAGTTTTGCATAAAGTATGAATACATTCAACATAAACAAGAAATAAACAATGGCAAAAATGTGATGGATCAAATATATGAGTTTAATAAAGAAGTAAATTGTCTTTACAAAATCAATATTCAATCAAATGAAACAAAAGTGGTAAATGAGATGAAAGGAACTGAGTCAAGTCGCAGAGTACATTCTCTTGTATCTCTTTGGCTCAATTCTGTTGTGTACAATCACTTGTATAGGAAGAGGACGGAGTATCTTTCTCAAGCTTGGCTTTCTCCACTCCCTGACCAGCGGTGGTGATGGTTCTCAACCCTTCTAATCGTCTTGGCACCACAGCACAGCTTAAAGTATGACCACACTAATTACAAAGAGTAAGGATCTTGATAATTTCTGAACTGAATACTTTTCTAACTGCGAACTCTGGAGGGACTTCATCTATTTATAGGCGTTGGTCATGTCCACTTAGTGAATGGGCAGCATTAAAGTCTATATCCTGGTCAGCATTAAAGTCCATGCCCTGGTCAGCCGCCTGACTCTCGGGAGATTTTTAGACGCCGTCTGCTACTTGGAAGCATTTCAGACACCGCCTACTGCAGGTGCCCATACTTGCAAGTGGTGATATGACACAATCAGCCTGGATCATGAATCTTCTCTATGTTGAATTCCCTCCGACGCATGGCCCATGCATTAGAGCTTTCCCTGCGACACTTTCTTGATTATGCGTTAGCTTTTTGTAAAGATCCTGCAATACAATGTGTTAGTACCGCGATATTTAGTAATAAAACTTCTTTTGCATGAGTTTGCTAATGTTTGAATAAATCCATGCATTTCTTCCAAAAATGAGGAGAATTTATCATTAAAAAGCTTAGTTGTTCCAACTTAAGAGCAAAAATAACTTGTATTTCTACAAGTCATCAGCATGTCATGATATCCCCTCCACCATTTTATCTATTTTTCCATGCATCTTATTATGCGTTTGTTGCCGTGTCTCTACCAATTCTCATAGTCCTACTTTCATTGCTTAATCTGTTTAGTTAGGAGTAGGAGTAGCGCATAGTCCTTTAACTTCATTATTCTTTTATTCTTCGCCGCAAACACATTACTTCGCAATATTTAGTTACAAGTTACCCCTGAGTTCGACCTTGGATCACCCCGAGAAACTTGCGATCTCGTTATACTTGGCGAGAGAGCAAGAAAACTTGTGGCAGGAACACATGTTCATCATATATTCTTAAATGCATATTGCATATTTCTTATTCCAACACATGACCATCGACACATGGAGAACGAATGCATATCATAAGATGCACGCAAATTTACTCTCCATTTTTCAACCATCAAGTTTTTGGCCCCATTGCCGAGGACTTGGCAGCTAATAGTTTGTTAAGTTTTGTGTTTTCGCAGGCACCCTTTTTATCTTGGGCGTATTGTAACTTGTGCGACCAAGTTGCAAACAATATTTGAAGTATAGGCGATGCACCGAAATCCAGTATTGACCACGAGATAGAAAGGCTATTTGTTGCATGAGCTGAAAGCAGTTATAGGCACGTGTCAACCAACATGTGCCCAACAATTGCCGAAAGTTCCAATGGTCAGAATGAGTCTCTTGACCTAAGCAGTTGAGATCAATCTCTTGCATGGAAGACTCCTTGCGGTGGCTTCACTCTAATTTCTCTAGGGACGTCTTCTACTCTATCTTTACCTTGATTTCTTAGTTTAGTTTATTTATTTGATTGTTGTTATTTTGGATTTACGGCTGCTTTCTTGGATGTGGTGTGCGTTCGTTCCTTGTAGGAGCGATAATAATTCTTCTCAGTGTGTAGTTTCAACGGAAGAATCCTTTCTATCATTCAATGCATGGCTATGACCGCATGAATTCTAAAGTATGGTCGCAATTGTTATTCTGCTCTAAGGTTCTTTTCTTGTTATCTTTTATGCATTATCCTTTTGAAATTCTCTTTTGTCAGCTTGCCTACCTTTGGGTTGATAAATTAGCATCCATGATGATACTTATAATTCACTACATTCGCTAACTAAACATCGCAAGGCTCACCTTACTTTAATAGCTTCAAAATCCCACGATAATTTAGCATCCATGTAGATTTAAAATCCCACGATAGAAAGCATGTTACATGCATTGTGTATATGTTGTAATTTGTTATAATGTATAGAATGCATGTTTAGGGTTTCTGTTATTTAATATAACTGTTATATTAAATTTGAATGCCTTTGATGTATGCTGTGGATGTTTAGCATGTCAAAAAATTTTGTAAGCTATTATAAAATTGGATTAGACATTTAAAATCCATAATAAAGAACATTTGCATGCTCACGTAGGTTAAATACTTGTTTTAATTGTTAAAATAGGTCGCTATCTTATAAATCACAGTTACAAACTCAACCGGTATATAATCTTGTCTAAGGTTGGGGGTACTTATCTTGGCGGTCTATGGAACACCTCCTACTTGGGGATCATGGTCGAATAATTGAGTGTTGTTAATCGGTTTTATAAGCGTACATGAGCGGTGTGAGGTAATAAAATGGTTTATCACCTAGACATTGTAGGTTAAAATCCAATTATAAGCGTTATATTTGGATAAACCACTTAGACTTAGAGTTATTTTTATTAGCCGAAAAGAACCTAAGTATATTTTTATCCACATTAATAGAACACTTCAATGGGGGTTTAATAACTTATATATGATAAAGTTATTAGAGCACTTCAGTGGGAGATTAATGACATATATGATACGTTATTTTTAGCTCTCACGTCCCTAAGAGTTCATAATCGAGATTTAAGCGGTACTTCATGTCACCCTGGGATTTACCTCCATTCGGAAAGTATTTTTTAGTACACATCTCTACATTGTTCACACTATGAGATTCATATGACGCTTCGTGTCACCCTGGGAGTGACCTCCATTCATCTGTCCAAGGAACAAAGTCCGAAGACACCTCAAGAGGTTGAGGATATGAAACGAATTCCATATGCATCAACAGTAGGGAGTTTAATGTATGCAATGTTGTGTACTCGTCTCGATATATGCTATGCAGTTGGAATAGTCAACAGATTTTAGTTCAATCCTAGATATCATCATTGGACTGGCGTTAAGAACATTCTCAAGTATCTTCAGAGAATGAGAGATTATATGCTCGTGTATAGGGCTGAGGATCTAATCCTTACTAGATACACTGATTTTGACTTTCAAACCGATATTGATTCTAGGAAATCAATTTCGGGGTCAGTATTCACTCTGAATGGAGGAGCAGTTGTGTGGAGAAGCATCAAGTAAAGTTGTATTGCTGACTCCACAATGGAAGTTGAGTATGTAGCTGCAAGTGAAGTAACAAAAGAAACAGTATGGCTCAGAAAGTTCCTGACTGACCTGGAAGTAGTTCCTAATATGCACCTGCTTGTCACCATCTATTGTAACAATAGTGGAGCAGTTGCAAATTCAAAGGAACCTCGAAGCCATAAACGTGGAAAGCACATTGAGTGAAAGTACCATCTCATTTGGGAGATTGTGTACAGAGGAGACGTGATCATCACACAGATAGCCTCGCAAGACAACTTAGTTGATCCATTTACAAAGGCCCTTTCGAATAAAGTGTTCGAGGGTCACTTAGTAGTACTAGGTCTATGAGATATTTATCACTAGGGCAAGTGGGAGAATTTATGGGTATCTAATGCCCCATTTTATTGTTTTTGTAACTTTGTTCTCTCAGTGTAATTCAACATTGTATATATTTGTATATATTGATCCACTGGAGTTTTAGTCTAAGTGGGAGTATTGTTGGGTTTTATAACCTAAAACTCACAGTTTGTAAAAATTAAACATATTCTATTATCAATAAAAGATGTTATTCAACATTTCTTCAATAAAGGTATTGAATTTATTAATTGCATTCATAAAGTCTAAATCCAATAAACTAATATCCATGGCTATTATATGAATACTTGATTAAGGTTGGATACCTTCTTATTGTAACACTATTGGATACGGCCTACTCTGTAGCTGTTACAAGTTGTTGTAAAGATACTACAAACGAAGTGATCCACATTCGTTCATGTATTGACATGAGGGTATCTTATGCAATGAGTTTGCATAAGGTTGGACCAAGAAATAAGTCATTCTTACTTTATAACGTTGTTTACTATTTAAGACTGACTATTTCGCTTAGATGACCTAGGTAACTCGATCTTATTCCTGAGCTAACTATGAACTTCTGTCTATTTAGGATTATCCATAAATTTGCATAGGTGAGGGTTGACTCAGCAGCACCGACTCAATAAGCCTCCCATTTCAGGGGTAAGACCGAGTAGATAGCTGGGGACATATGGTGCAAGATGGAATTCACACCTACCTGATTTAGGGATTGGAAAAAAGTTGTTCTCTTAAGTACTGAATCCAAGTTTTGAAGAAGGGGCCCCACCCTTTCACTAGCCTGAGATGGGTCTGGTTTAGTGATTAGATCATAAACCAATTGTTCATTAGAAGATCAATAGGAAATTAAGGAGCAAGACGTAATATTGGGGGTAAAACAATATATTGACCCAGCCGTTATTACGAATAAATTGTGAAGGATCGACTCACTAGTTATGGTTAAATCGTGTGGACACAGGGATCAAGTTGTTTTTAAAAATAAGACTAACTTTATCTCTAAAGCTATTTCTTTCTTTGTTTAATGAGTTCTACAATCACTTACTCTCTCAAGGAGTTAATTATTTCTACCTAAATCGATTTTTCAAATGGATTCAAACAATAGTTTAAGCACGCATCAAATAGGATGAAGTTTTACTTATGCATACTTGTAAAAATGTTAGACCAGACTCCTCAACTCATGATGGATAGAAAAAAAGCATGAATAGATGGAAATGAATAGAAATAATATTTATATTAAGAATTAATGAGTTCCCAGTCTTAATATCTTAATATAAATTGAAATAGATGAGCAATAAGAAAAAATAAAAAGAAATTAGAGGTATGTCAAACCACCGGTTACAATCTCTTGCTTCCTTTGGCTTTAGTGTTCGCTGCTTCTAAGTGATTGTTGTGAAGGTGGCAGAGCTCTCTCACTTTTCAGAGAAGAAGACTAAGCTCTCACTTAGAATTCTTTAAAGAAAGCTTGAAAAAACGAAGATGGTGGAAAGTGTTGAGGAATTTGGGAAGAATTTTGGCCAATCTCTTGGTAGAAAGTCTAACTCTTAGCTTGAATCTCAATGGTCTATTTATAAGCGTCAAAAGGAAGCTTATCAGCCTCTTTCCAATAATGATCTTACACCATGCATTTAATTTCATGCCATGTTGCCCCGAATACTCGTGTCACAGATTCATTGGTTCTGTCGTGAGTCAAAATCAGCTACCAATTTGCATCTTGATTTGACATCCACCGTCCATGCGTTTGTCATTTTCACTTCTTCATTGCATGATTCTTTTCATCACATTGTACTTATATGCATGCAAGATTTGGAGCTAATCAAATTCTTATGCATTCATGGCAGCAACTTCTGTTTGCCGATTTTTTCTTCTTTTCACAGAAATCCTGCGTTCAAAGATGTTAAATTTCATAATTTTTTAGATAATGAGTTTTGTGAACATATGATCGAAAACTTGTTTATTAACATAATTTTCATTTCATGTTAATGTGTTTTCCTTTGAATTTTCCTAACTATTCTAAATAAAAAGCTACAATAACATGTATTTTTACAAGCTATCAACTATCCAAGAAGAGAAAATTGCCTGAGTATGAAACAATTCCACTAATTGAGTGTAGCAACGCCTTAGTTAGTAGCAAGATCCCACCAAAACTGAAAGACTTAAGAAGTTTCAGGATCTCGTGTTCGATCGGAGGGCAAAGCTGTTGGGTTGTATGTCCTAAAACTCGCAGTTTCTAGACATTAAACGTATTCTATTTGTAATAAAATTGTTATTGAGTTTTATTCAATGAAATTGTTATTAAATGTGTGAATTGCACTAGTAATAGTTTAAATCCAATAAACTAATGAACCCCTGACTATAGCATGAATACTTAAACTTTATGTAGAGACATACAAGATCATCAAGTTTGAGTATATAGCCAAAATGTTCTATAAGTATAAGGATAGGGTTGGGTAGCTTATCTTGGGGATACTATGGATGTGGCCCACTTTGTATTTGATACAAACGATGTGATCCCGAAATCATTCATGTAGAGACATGCAAGTGGAGGCTTCCTATGCAAAAGATGTTTGAATAAGATTGGACCACAAAATAGTCATTTTTCTTTATAATGTCGTTTACTGTTAAAACTGACTATTTCAAATAGATGACTTAAGGTAACTCGATCTTAATCTTGAGCTAACTATGAACACCTGTTTATTCGAGATTATACTTTAATCTGCAATGGTGAGAGTGGCTCAACATCGCCGCTCAATAAGCCTCCCATTTTAGGGGTAAAACCGGGTAGATAGCTGGTGACATAGTCCTGCAAGATGAAATTCACTCCTACCAGCGTTAGGGTTAACAGATACGTTGTTTTTTTAAGTATTGACTCCTAATCTTGAACAAGGGGCTCCGCCCTCTCTATGGCTGAGAGGAACTCGGTTTATTGGTAGGACCATAAACCAATTGTTCATAGTGGATCAGTGGAGACTTAAGGAGCAAGATGTATTACAGGGGTAAAACGGTATTTGACTCGACATAAAATTCAAACGATATGTGAAAGATTGACTTACTAATCATGGTTAAGTCAGATGGATTGAAATATATCTATAGTGAGGAGAGTGCAGCTACTGGGCTTTAATTGAGTGATCTGGTAGCTAACGAATGTTGATTAATTCGGTCAAATGAGTTTAACCAATTAATTTCGAATGGTTGAAGCTCACGATCTGTAGGTCCATTAAGTCCCCCTACTAGCTCATTAACGAACTAAATCTTATAATAGTGTGATGAGAAAATTTGAAACGTTCAAATTCCAATTAAGGGAATTATTTATATACGATATAATTAGACATTTAAAATATCTAAATAAAAAAAATGAAGGGGACAAAGGATTCAAGAAGGAATTATTCATCTTCCTAGTATTCGATACCAGAAAAATTTCTTTTCTTGTTCTTGTGTCGAAATAATAAACTAATTAATTATTTTTTATCCCGTTCTTCAAAGATCCCTACTTTTAGTTCATTTTTTTCTGATTTATCAGAACATTTTATTATATATATATATATATATATATATATATTATATAATATATATATATATATATATGTATGTATTTATGTATGTATATCATTCTATTTATAGATGAGTAAAATAGACAAGTAAAGATAAAGAGGATTTATATAAATATGTAAAGGATATATATAGATATGTAAATTAAAAAAAAAAGAATTTTATTTTATTTCCTCTTCTTTTTTATTTGTTCATACTCTGTCTCCTCGCGTTCAATTAATACTTTATACATATTTGAAAGATTCAATAAAAATGATTTAAATATTAAATATATGAATAGGGATTCATGTTTAAGGAATTGGTGTAATTAGTTTAATATTTGATATTAAATTAGTTTAATTAATTGAAATTATTTAATTAATTATTAAGAATTAATTTTGTGTATGGAATTAATTTTGTTTAAAAATTAATGATTTTTATAATATTAATTATTGAATCACATTTTATTTTTAATATTTGATTTCAAAATCTAAAAACAATGAATTTTAGATTCATTTTTAATTTTAAAAATGAAAAACAAGTCTTAGTGGGTTTTTCTCACTTAAGACCCCACCTAATTCCGCTCAAAAGTTTTGAGTTTTATGTATCAATTCTTTATAAATTTGAGATGCATGCAGTTCACTAACAAAAAAATCAATTTATTTCTGCTAAGATGAAGATGAAGATTTTTTATTTTTTTGGAGATAAAGGATTTCTCTCTAGTCTTTTTTACACAAAACACATATTCTCCATTTTCCTGATAAATTCATCCTCGTGGAATCCACCTTCCAATCTAAGATCCTAGAGGATAGTAGGGAAGATCAAATGATGATCTTCAAGTATTAGAGTGGAGATTGAAGGAACTCTTAAACAAGAGTACCCATGAGTGGGTTCGGATCTTTCCTATTTCATTGTGACCGAATTACCACACACACATTCTAACAAACAGATATGCATTGTAACATTAATTATAGACATGCTTTAACAATTAAAATACAACAAATTGAGTAAACATACCAGTTGAAGATTATCTTCCCTCGAACTCAATCCAGCGGAAGTAACCCCTCTACGGTTCTTATCGCCTAGCAGCACCACGATAGTCTACATGAATGACAGCACATGAACAAGCAGCAACCGGGGATGACACCACCACTTGAAGTCGTTGGTATTCTCAGAGTGAGAATCTAAAGAGTGGACTTTGATGGAATTGGTAGAGGAAGGAGGAAAGGACGATCGTATAGAATGAACAAGCAAGTGGAAGATAGTAAGTGAATATCATATAATCGGGTGCTTGTCGCTTAGAAAATGTATACGATCATGCAGGTTTTACTATGCGATCATCTAGTAAAAAGTAAGCGATCGTTTAGATCAGCTAAGCAATCGTTTAGCGCGCAGGTTTGCGATCGTTTAGGTGATGGACACTATCGTATAGGCTCTCAACTAAGTGATCGTGAAGTTTCCACACCGTGAGCAAAATTTTCTGAACTCTTTACAAAAATGAAAAAAAAAATCATTTTATTCTTCAGTTACAATAACTGAAATCGATCTTCTCACTTTCGCACGATTTAGAAGAAATTCTCGGCCAATTATCTCATAACCGCTTTTTTAAATAAATAGTGAATAATCATATTATATTCTTAACCTATAGTTTGATATCACATATCTACTATAGTAATTTCTCCACTATTAAATCATATTTGTATCTAATTTCCTCCAAAATAATGTATCTCATACATTTAGTCAATTATATCATATATAATCGAACTCCCTCTTGTCAATTTAAACATTTCAAACTAACCAAAAAACTGATTCTCGACTTTATCCAAGCTACCAAGGGGACCTTATGGACCTGTGGCTCGAAGCTCCAACGGTACGTGAATAGCTGACTAAACTCTTTAGCCACGAGATCCACTATTCGTTAACTGCCAGACATTCCACTAAAGACCAACAGCTGAACTCTTCTTCTGTGTCCATTGGATATAACCAATCATGAGTACGATGACCCTTCACAGATGCTCATAAGTATAGTTGGGCCAATTTACCGTTTTGCCCCTGTAGTTACATCTCACTCCTTAAGTACCATTGATTCCTCTAATGAACAATACAACATAGTTCAACTATGTGTGAACACCTCTCGGGCCAAGATAAGGTGGGCGGCGCCACATCGGTCAAGCCCTAGAATCAACCCTTAAGGGAGCTATCTATCTACTTGCCCCTGCTTCCGGGAAGGAGTGAATTCCATCTTGTGTAGCTGAATTTCCAGCTCCTAAATCAAACAAATCCCCAAAGTAGTAGGTTTGAGTCGGCGACCTGGCCACTCAACCCTATGCAAATCAAAGGACCGCCCTCAATGACAGGAGTTCCCAACTCACTCAGGATTGAGGTCATGTTACCTATGGACATCCTAGTGAAGTGAAGTCTCTGTCATTAACGGTGTTATATAACGAGACGTTATCAATTTGTGGTCAGGTCTTATACAAACTCTTTATATAGGACGCCCCCGCTCGTATGTCCCCTATACAAATGATCAAGATCAGACCATCTGTGACAAGTCACAACACTTATGACCATTCCACAGAGCGAGCCGCATCCATAGTGTTACCAGGATAAAGTTTCCCTCCTATATCTATATGCTACAGATAATTTTGGTTATCACTTAAGACATGATCCACTTGTATGTCACCACATACATGCTTAAGTTATATACAGATAACCAGGGATTTTAGGTTTATTGGTTTGTGGTAAAGCAAATAAAACAAACAACTGAGCAAAATCAAGAAGTGAAGTAAAATATCATATATTATATATCACAAGTGTTCGTACAAACGATTTACAAACTACAAAACACGAGACTTTAGGGCATCAATCCTAGCAATCTCCTACTTGTCCTAAAGCGAAGTGAGGTGTACATAAAACTAGTACAAAATAATAAACTAGGGCAAAAAAGCCCAATACAAGAAAATCTCCCAGTTGCCCTAGTCCAGCCGCAGGCGATCCTGTAGACCCATTCGCTGAAATTGACCCTCAAACACTGTAGCCATGAGACTCTTCATAAATGAGTTAGCAACATTGTGCTCCGAAGCGATCTTCATGATGATCACGTCCCCTGGATGCACTATCTCGTGGATCAGATTTTCGCTCTATGTGTTTGTCGCACCTGTGACTCCTAGGCTCTTTGGACCTAGACAAATCTGGAACAACTTCCAGTTCTGTCAAGAACTTCCTGAGTCAGACGGCCTTCTTAGCAGCTTTGCAAGCCGTTACGTACTTTGCCTCCATAGTGGAGTCGGCGATGCAGCCCTATTTAGTGCTTCACCACACTACAGCTCCTCCGTTAGAAGTAAAGACTGACCTAGAAGTGGACTTTCGAGAGTCCCTATCAGTTTAAAAGTCAGAATTCGTGTATCCAATAAGGATCAAATCCCTAGATCCATACATGAGCATGTAGTCCCTCGTTCTCCGAAAATACTTGAGGATGATCTTCACTGCGGTCCAGTGACCTTGGCCTGGGTTAGACTGATACCTAACTATGCCTACAGTGTAGCAGATGTCTGGTCTAGTACAGAGCATCGCGTACATTTGCCAACGACAGACGCATATGGGACCCGTCTCATCTCCTCAACCTCTTGAGGCGTCTTAGGACACATGTCCTTAGACAAAGTGACTCCATGTCTAAATGGCAGTAGGCCCCTTTTGGAGTCCTGCATCAAGTACTTGAGCAATATCTTGTCAATGTATGATGGTCGAGATAGTGCTAGCACTTTGTTCTTACGATCCCGGAAGATCTGTATACCCAGAACAAACTAAGCCTCTCTCAAATCTTTCATTTGGAATTAAGTCGCTAGCCAGTTCTTAACTGCACTCAGTAGACCTACATCATTCCCAATGAGTAGTATATCATCTAAATACAATACTAAGAAGACTACTGAAGCGTTGATGATCTTCTTGTTGACACAAGGTTTATCAATGTTCTAGTCAAAGCAATACGATTTGATCGCAGTATCAAACTGTATGTTCCGAGATCTAGACGTATGTTTCAGCCCATAAATGGACCGATTCAGCTTACAAACCTTTTGCTTTTGACCTTGGGCTATGAATCCCTCAGGTTGCACCATGTAAATGGTCTTCTCAAGATTGCCATTCAAAAAGGTCGTCTTAACGTCCATTTGCTAGATCTCATAATTATAATAAGTTGCAATAGACAGGAGGATGCGAATCGACTTTAACATGGCAACAGGCGAGAAAGTCTCCTCATAGTCGACTCCCTCTACCTAGGTATAACCCTTTGCCACAAGTCAAGCCTTGAAGGTTTGAACCTACCCATCAGTACCCCGTTTCCATTTGTAGATCTATTTACGACCTATAGGTCTTACCCAATCAGGCTGATTTACAAGATCTCATACTGAGTTGAAGTACATTGACTCCATCTCGAGACCCATGGCCTTGACTCATTCATCCCGGTCTATATCCTCCATTGCCTTTCTGATAAGACAACAGATCCTCAACGTCGCCATCTGCTACCATAGCAAGGATTTTCGTGAAACCCAGATAGCGAACTGGCGGGTTCGCAACCCTCCCACTGCGTCGAGGTTCCCTCAACTCTTGAGGTGGAACCGACCTACTAGATGAACTACCAAAAGGTTCCCTCAACTCTTGAGGTGGAATCGACCACAAGTCTTGTTCAAGTTTCAGTAATTTCATTGGAAAGCTCATGCAACACGACTTTACTTCATGGACTGTGCTCCCTCATATGATCCTCCTCCAGGAAAGTAGCATTCGTGGAAACAAACACCCTATTTTCCAATGGATCATAAAAGTAACCCCCTCATGTACCTTTACGGTAGCCTACAAAGAGGCATAATCTCGACCGTGGTTCTAACTTCTTGGGATTTGCCTCAAGCACATATGTAGGGCAACATCAAATGTGAAAGTGATGTAAACTAGCTTTACGCCTATTCCACAACTCCAGAGGTGTTCTCGCAACACTCTTGGAGGGAACACAGTTGAGTATGTATACCGCAGTCTCCACTGTAAAACCCCAAATTGAGTCCAGTAAGGAAGCGTAACTCATCATCGAATGAACCATGTCTAACAAGGTTCTATTTCTCCTCTCTTCTACACCATTTTGCTGAGGTGTACCCGGTGCTAAGAGTTGGGAAACGATTCCATGTTCTATCAAATAGTTCTGGAATAGCGAGTCCAAAAACTCTCCACTTCGATCCGATTGAAGTGTTTTAATCCATCTATCCAATGCGTATTCAACTTCAGCCTTGAACTCTTTGAACTTTTCAAAGGATTCAGACTTCCGTTGCATAAGATAAACATACGCATACCTAAAGTAATCATCCGTAAAACTGATAAAATACTCATAACCACCTCGGACTCGCACATTCATAGGACCACAAAGGTCAGAATGTACTGACTCAAGAGGCTCTTTGGCTCGATAACCTTTTCCAGTAAAAGGTCTTTTAGTCATTTTACTCTCAAGGCAAGATTTACACACCAGTAAAGAATTTTCTTCTAACTCACTTAGAAGTCCATTCTTCATCAATCTCTCAATCCTATTGAGATTGATGTGCCCTAATTGAAGGTGTCAAAGTTGGGCATTTTCTTTTGGAGAAATTCATTGACGTTTAGTTTGAGTTACGATAGTTTTAAACAATTTTGTGTTATGGAGGGAACTAATGGCTAACGGCCTTAGCACATACAAGTTATTTTCCATATAAGCTGTACAAATATTAACACCATCTTTATGAATAAACACTTGATCCAGATTAAATGAAAATAGTGTATTTACATTGTAGCAAGCAGTTTACAGAAATAAGGTTCCTCTTAAGTTCAGGAACAATATATATATCATTCAAAATTAGAAACCTATTCTATAAAGATAACTGGATCCCTCCCACTGCCACAGCTGAGACAACGTTCCTGGTGCCTACTCGCATCGTCATCTCACCAGCCTCCAGCTATCGCCATGATCTAATCCCCTAAAAAAAAGAACAAACGAGGTTAGTGGCACCCGAATCAATTATCCAGGTAAAATCATCATTCTCCACTAAACAAGTTTCAAGTACAAGTAAATCATATTTACCTTTATTAGCCTGGCTTTAGCCTTGACGGCCTTCCTTTCCTTCAGCCAATGAGGACAATTCCTCTTCTAGTATCCATTCTAGTTGTAGTGGAAATATTTTTCCTTTTCAACCCGTGGCGGACGCCTTCTTGGGGCGACAGGCGGCGGGTTAGCAAGCGTCTTCCCTTTTCCCTTACCACCCTTCTTCTTCTTCCCCTTTGCAGAGTTAGAAATAGAAGGTGCAGACTTCATTCCTAAGGTCGAACATCTATGGAACGTCCTAGAAGATGAAACAACATTTGCCTCAGACTTCTTCCTCTCTTTAGTATCAGTAAAGATTGGTAGGTCTGCAACTCGTTGATGAGAGTTTTAAGGTTGTATTTCACTTTGTTAAGAATCACATTACTAACAAAGCGCAGGAAGCTCTCCAGCAAATAATGCAGGATTATGCTAACCTGGCTGTCCTCATCGATGGTAGACCTATTCAACTCCGCCACATTGAAGTAGACCATCATGTTAAGAACATGTTCACGAATAGAGGTGCCTTCTTACATTTTTTAGTTGAATATATACTTAAGAGCCTCGTGCTGGAGCTGTACAGACGGTTGTCCAAACATTTCCCGCAGGGACTCCATGATCTCACGTGCTGAGACCATGGGCTCATGCTTCTTGGCCAGGACTTCACTATTCCAAGATATAGGCTCAGACCTTTTCATTCGCCCGTGTTCATCGTTCGTATACCTCCTAAACATTTTGGGGGCATTCGGAGCTGGAATAGGAGGACAGACCTCCGTAAGGGCAAACATGAGATCGTCGATGATTAGTATCGTCGTGATCATGTGTTTCCGTATTGAAAAGTTAACGCCAGTTAATTTCTCGGCACTAAGCAAAGCTAATGTGGCTATGGCCATTTTCAAAAGATTGTTGCTAAAAAACGAACAAAACTTTTATTAGATTTTGCTAAACCACATTTTAATAAATTAATTTTGCAAAACAATTTCAAGAACCCTAAGTGAAAGACTTCTATTTTGCAATGATGTCCCATCGAGGCAGGACAAACGTCATCGGTGGGGTGATCATATGCCCCTTCACTGGGATGAGACATTCTTAATCATTAGGCAAAACCAACTCTTTGAACTGAACCTAACAACCACCTTTTATTTGGTCCAGAACTGTTAACCTTTAACAATTCCGAGTAAGTGTGACCCATCGCTTTCGATGCCAAAATCCCGCCTTAATGAGCCCACCGTAGGGAAGAAGCAAATTAGGACAAGAGACAAAGTAACCTTATCCTCTTACAGGAGATCAAATAAAAAAACGTGCAAAACTGCCATCCTATAGGGGGACACTCCTAGGGTGCCTTGAGGCAATGCACAGAAACTTTATTCAATCCAACGAGGGAGACTGAAGGATATGTTGTCACACTTTCCGCTCCCATTTACTATGAACACTCTCTCCATCCACATTAATATTGACCTACCTAAACACCATCCTTTAGAGGGACACTCCCTATGAGCCACGAGGCCGAGGGCAGATCTCACGGTGTAGACTATATAGGAGAAAAGTGAAAGGTTTAAATGAAGCATCATATGCCCCAAGTACCTCCCACTGAGTGTTTTACCTAGGGGTTCATTAACCTAGACAATCCGACTACTGATTTTAGTCTTAAGTTATCTTTTTAAGTCCGCTCATAAACAACTTTTGTCTATGAATTATGAACAAGTTCAAGTAGTCACATTTAAATACTTTAATGGATTGTCCTTAACTTGCATGCATGCATCAAATCTATCTAATTCACCTTTCCAGGTAGGTTCCTAGGTAGGGGTGTTACGTTTCCGTCAACTTAAATACCCTAACCTAGACAGAACCCGACTTAGACAAAAGGTCTCTTATAGATAGATTTGCTACACTTTAACCTTTTATTAGTCAATTTAATCCTATTAAGCTGATTAAAAGATTAAATCCTAATGGTTGCTAAACATATTAGAATCGTGATCTTAGGTCTATGTTATCCAAGATTTAAACATTTTAAAACCATGAATTAACCTAAGTGAGCATGCATGTATTTCTTATTGTTTTTAGTTCTAATTTCTCTTTAACCATTAAAAAGAAACAACTAAAACACATTGCACATAACTAGGTGTTTATAGCACTTATAAAGAAACCTGTGTGTCATGCATCATGCAATATCCGGTCATTACTATACATAACTTTTATATATACGCGTAATAACCAAGCAAACATGCTTTCCATACCCTTATACTATAACAATTATAATATAAAGATGATGCATGTCAATGCTTTTTATGCATGCATAAATATAACTATTATATTATATGATATATGAACATGCTCTTACATAATTAAATCATGCTTCTCTAAATTATAACATTTACAATAAAGAGATGATGTATGACAAATGCATTACCTAAGGTGGGATTCACTATATGTGCATACCATGTGACATATAAATAACCATACATCTCATGTAATAAACAAAGGATTAATGGACCGGGATGAACCTTTACAAAATCGGAATGAAATAACTCTATATATTACATTTTCCAACGAGCAAACCGGTTCAAAGGCGAACCAGGTCTTGAACCGCCAGAAGAAACTCCATTGTTTAGTAAATGTCGCAGGTAAACGATCACTTAGCGTAGACTAGACGATAGTAAAAAGCTAAACGATCGTTTAGACGACAACGAGGCTGCGAAGCCTGATCGTCTAGGCGATCGCTTAATGCGACGAAAGGTAAACGATTTACCGTGCGTTACTCCACGATCGTTTAGTCAGTTACTAAGCGATAAAGCTTGCTGAGCTAAATCATCGTCTGATACGCGCGCGCGTTAAATGACACCCGAGCATCTGATACTCAGCAATCGCTTACCCCATCGTCTACATGATTCGATCAACCCTTGATCGTCTTCTTCCTTGAAGAAAAACAACCCTTGCTTCGACCTTCTTCACGAACAACTCAAGACTCAAACTAACTTTAAATTATAGACTCGATAACAATTAATTGTGCCCAAAAACGTAGGGGCCTTTACAATTAACCGAAAATGCAAAAGAATTAATCAAAATGAGGTTTCATCCCAGAAAACTCCATTAATCCGCACATCCACAAACAATTTAACAATTAAACAGAGAGTAGATATGCACTCACCTTGAATGTATATGCAATTTAATGCATCAATGAAATTGGAATATCAGAACCTGGCTTTGATACCAATTGAAGGAACTCTTAAACAAGAGTACCCATGAGTGGGTTCAGATCTTCCCTATTTCATTGTGACCAAATTACCACATACATTCTAACAAACAGATATACATTGTAACACTAATTATAGGCATGCTTTAACAATTAAAATACAAAAATTGAGTAAACGTACCAGTTGAAGACTATCTTCACTCGAACTCAATCCAGCGAAAGCAACCCCTCTACGGTCCTTATCGTCCAGCAAACAGTCGCCTAGCAGCACCACGATTGTCTACACGAACGGCAACACATGAACAAGTAGCAACCGGGGATGACACCACCACTTGAAGTCCTTGGAATTCTCGAAGTGAGAATCCAAAGAGTGGACTTTGATGGAATTGGTAGAGGAAGAAGGAAAGGACGATCGTGTAGAACGAACAAGTAGTTGGGAGATAGTAGGTGACTATCGTATAGTCAGGTGCTTGTCGCTTAGAGAAAGGTACATGATCGTGTAGGTTTTACTAAGCAATCGTCTAGTAAAGAGTAAGCAATAGTTTAGATCAGCTTAGCGCGCTAAGCGATTGTTTAGTGCGCGGGTGTGCGATCGTTTAGGCGATGGGTGCTATCGTATAGGCTCTCAACTAAGCGATCGTGAAGTTTCCACACCGTGAGCAAATTTTTCCGAACTCTTTACAAAATGAAAAAAATTTTCATTTTATTCTTCAGTTACAATAACCGAAATCAATCTTCCCACTTTCGCACGATTTAGGAGAAATTCTCAGCCAATTATCTCATAACCGCATATTTAAATAAATAATGAATATAGTCATATTATATTCTTAACCTATAGTTTGATATCACATATCTACTATAGTAATTTCTCCCCTATTTGATATAAATCATATTTATATCTAATTTTCTCCAAAATAATGTATCTCATACATTTAGTCAATTATATCATATATAATTAACCAGTTCAATTATATCATATATAATCAAACTCCCTCTTGTCAATTTGAACATTTCAAACTGACCCAAAAACTGATTCTCGACTTTATCCAAGCTACCAAGGGGACCTTATGAACCTGTGGCTCGAAGCTCCAACGGTATGTGAATAGCTGACTAAACTCTTTAGCCACGAGATCCACCATCCATTAATTGTCAGGCATTCCACTAAAGACCAATAGCTGAACTCTTCTTACCACAGATATATTTCTGTGTCCATTGGATATAACCAATCATGAGTACGATGACCCTTCACAGATGCTCGTAAGTAATGTTGGGCCAATTACTATTTTGCCCCTATAGTTACATCTCACTCTTTAAGTACAACTAATTCCTCTAATGAACAATACAACATAGTCCAACTATGTATGAACACCTCTCGGGCTAAGAGAAGGTGTGTGGCGCCACATCGTTCAAGCCCTGAAATCAGCCCTTAAGGGAGCTATCTATCTACTTGTCCCTGCTCTGGGGAAGGAGTGAATTCCATTTTGTGTAGCTGAGTTTCTAGCTCCCAAATCAAACGATCCCCAAAGTGGTAGGTTTAAGTCGGCGACCTGGCCACTCGCACCTATGCAAATCAAAGGACCGCCCTCAATGGCAGGAGTTCCCAACTCACTCAGGATTGAGGTCATGTTACCTATGGTCATCCTAGTGAAGTGAAGTCTCTGTCATGAATGGTGTTATATAACGAGATGTTAACACTTCATGGTTAGGTCTTATACAAACTCTTGGTATAGGATGCCCCCGCTCGTATGTCCCCTACACGAATGATCAGGATCAGACCATCTGTGACAAGTCACAACACTTGTGACTATTCCACAAAGCAGGCCTCATCCATAACGTTACCAGGATAAGGTTTCCCTCCTATATTCATATACTATAGACTATTTTGTTTATCATTTAAGATATGATCCACTTATATGTAACAACATACATGCTTGAGTTACATACAGATAACTAGGGATTTTAGGTTTATTGGTTTGTGATAAAGCAAATAAAATAAACAACAAAGCAAAATGAAGAAGTGAAGTAAAATATCATATATTATACATCATAAGTGTTCATACAAACTATTTACAAACTACAGGACATGAGATTTTAGGGCATCAACCCCAACAATTTCAACTGCAATTGCAGCTCGAGGAGGATTCTTCAAAGGTAATTTCATGAAACCGTATTTTTCTGAAAAATGAGCTTGCATCCTTGTTTACTCAAATTGATTTAGTTAGAGTGCTTAATGATTTTATTTACTTCCGTTTCTTATAGGGGTGTTCAAATAACCCCACAACCTGAACAACCCGGACTACCTAATCCAAAATGTAAGGGTTGGATTGGGTTAGTTTTGTTCTTGGGTTGGGTTGAGTTGAATATTTATATTTTTATTGATTAATTTGTGAATTTTTTATATTTTTATTTTAAAATTGTTATGATATTTGTATTTGTTTAAAGTTTACAATAAATATTATAGAAAATTGGTATTTAACATTTTAATTTTATGAGATTTTAGTTATTAGTCATACGTTGTGTATAAATTTACATATTTTCATTAAAAATAAAAAAAATAAGTTATAACCCAACAATCCAACCCAACCCAACTCAAATTTTAAGGGTTGGGTTAGAAACTTTATTTGATCATTTGAGTTGTCAATCAAACCAACTCGAATTTTCGGGTTGGTCCAAAAAACATCCTCAACCCAACCCAACCCAACTCATGTACACCCTAGCTTCTTGCATGCTAACTCCATCAAAAGCTTGGGTAAAATGCTATGCAATCTTGGAGCTACCATAAATTTGATGTCGTATTTAGTGTTCACCCAATTGGGAATTGGGAAAGTAAAACTGACCACTATGACACTATAGTTAGTCGATCGTTCAACTACTAAAGCTATCAGGAAGATTGAAGATGCACTAATGAAAGTGGATAAGTTTGTTTTCCCTGAAAACTTTATTATTCTGGATTGTGAAGTTGATAAGGAAGTGTCGATCTGAAAGGAATCGAATTCATGTGAAAGTGTGAGATCGCCTTGCATTTTGTTTTTCCTTTAAATATAAACAAAATTACAGTAGTCCACACATGAACAATGGAGGATAAATATCATATTCAGTATGCTATAAAAGATGGAGAAAAGGGAAAACGAAGCTCACCTTTGTAGAATTTTGAACTTCTCATAAATTCCTCTTGCTTATCTCACAAACACCTCCTCAACGATTTATGACACCACCGTAAGAATAACCTTATTATTCTCTAAGATTCTAAGGGTTGGATGAGTGGTCTCCAACACTTGGGAGAGGAAGAGGTGGAGAGAAAATGTTGAGAGAAGGTAGAGAGGAATTAATGGAGGCTAGGTATTTTTTTGCACAATGAAAATCATCTTCCCTAAATAGGCTATAAGGATATATTTATATGGAGAAGGGTTAACCTCTTCTCCAAGTATTTTCTTTTTTGCCCTTAATGTTAATTAATTAAATAACCTTTATTTAATTAATTGGCACACTAATTAAATAATCATATATTAATATATAGCTAATTAGTTAATATATAAACATCACATATTTATACGTACCCACCTCTATAACTTGAAATTAATTAATTATTCATGAATCTAATTCACGTGAATTTGGTATTTGAATCTCATCAAATATTTCTCCCTTACATAATTTGGATTATAGATCACATCTACAATTAACCATTATATATTAATCTCATTAATATAAAATTCCCTCAATTGATTTGAACAATTCAAATCATTCCTCATTACCATCCTTTAATGAGATAACAAGGGGACCTTATGGACCTACATATTAGAAACTCCAATTATATGAGATTAATTAATTAAACTCTTTAATTTAATTAATCAATATTCATTAACTACTGGTCACTTCACTAAAGATCGATAATTGTACTCTTCACACTGCAGATATATTTATGTGTCTATGGATATAACCAATCAATAGTAAGTTGACCCTTCACAAGTCACTCATAACTACAGTTATGTCAAATTACTGTTTTACCACTATAGTTATATCTAACTCCTTAAGTACCATTGATTCCTCTAACAAACAAATAGTTTATAGTCTAACTATAAACTGACACCTCTCGAGCTAGTGAGAGGTTAAGGCCTCATTGTTCATGACCCTGAATTAACTTTAAGAGAGTAATTTATCTACTTTCTCTAATGTTGGGAAGGAGTGAACTTCATCTTGCGTAGTTGTGTTCTTAGCTCCTTACTCGGACAAATCCCCAATATGGTAGGCTTATTGAGTTGACTAACATAGTCACTCTCATCCATATAGATCAAAGAATTGCCTTCATAAACAGGAGTTCACAACTCACTAAGGATTAAGGTCAAGTCACCTATAGTCATCCTAGTGTGAAATGTAAGTCTCTTATAGTAATGGTGTTATATAGTGAGACCATTCATTTTGTGGTTCGATCCTTACAAACTCTTTGTATAGAATATGCCCGCTCACATTTCTCCACATGAATAATCAGGATCAGATCATTTGTAGTACTTTACAATAATTGTAGCAACTATAAAGTGGATCGTATTCGTAGTGTCAACAGGATAAGGTACCTAGCCTTATCCATCTACTACAGACCATTTAGGTTATTACTTAAACATGATCCACTTGTATGTCAACCTCATACATGTTTTAAGTTACATGAAATATCCTTGGATCTTAGTTTACTGGATTGAATTAATGCAATCTAAATGTTAATAAAATACCTCTTATTTTATTAAATATATGATTTGTATTTATAAACTACAAGACACGTGATATTTAGGATACCAAATCCAAAACGATCATCCTAGAGAGACCATTTTTAGCGACAAAGAGAATGTTGATCGACTTCAGAAAGAAGAACGCACCATGAGGGTTAATCATCAAAAGGTCACCTTCAATGTCTTCAATTCGTTAAAAATTCCCAGGTGACATAAAAAAATGCTATTTCATTGAAGATGCTGATTTTTTGTTATCTAATATGCAGGAATTGTTACTTGAAGAATCAAAGGAACGAGTCTCAGAAGATGAAAATGAAGTGGAGATGATAGAGCAGGTTGCAACAATATCAATTGTAACAAACACAAGGATTGAATAGGAATCCCCAAAGTTTTTAAAGTCGCAATAGTTGAGCCACTAGAGCTTGAGTAGAAGCCATTACCATCACACCTAAAATATGTTTATCTTGGTCAAGATAACATTCTCCCTATCATAGTCATCGTAAAACTCTCTAAACATAACAAGTTATCTTTATTACTGATCCTAGAGAAGAATAAACAGGCAATTGGTTGAGCAAATTTTGATAGCAGGGGAATTAGTCCACCGTTCTATATGCATCCTATAAATCCCAGAGATGGAGCCAAAAATTCTATAGAAAAACATAGGCATTTGAACCCAAACATGAAAGAAGTCATGAGAAAAGAGGTCATTAAATGGTTTACTCCTTGAGCAATCTACCCGATTGTTGATAGCACATAGGTTAACCCAGTTCAATGTATGTCAAAGAAAGAAGGCATGGCGGTAATCACCAACAAAAAGAATGAGTTAATCCCAATCTGAAGAGTAACATGTTAGCGAGTTTTCATGGACTACCGAAAGTTTAACAAAGCCACTAAGAAGGATCGCTTCCCATTTCCATTTATTGATCAAATGCTAAATCGTTTGGCAGGAAAAAAGCATTATTGCTTCTTAGATAGATATTATGGCTATAACTAGATCACCATCATTCCGGAAGACTAGAGAAAAATGGTATTCACTTATCTGTATGGTATGCTTGCTTTCAGACAAATGCCATTTGGACTCTGTAATGACCCTACCACATTCCAATGATCTATGATGGCAATCTTCTCCGACTTAGTGGAACACACTGTAGAAATTTTCATGGACAACCTTTTCAATTTGTTGGAAGAATTTAGAGCAAGTTTTGGAGAGATGCGAGGAGACAAATTTAGTATTGAACTGGGAGAAGTGTCACTTTATTGTGACGAGAGGTATCATACTCGATCACAAGATTTCAATGCAGGGCATCGAGGTTGAAAAAGCCAAAGTGGAACTAATCTCAAAACTTCCAACCTCAACTACACTAAAGGATGTGAGAAGTTTTTTAGGCCACGCAGGTTTCTACAAGCTATTTATAAAGATTTTTTCGCTCATCTCAAGGTCGTTATATAGACTGTTGGAGAATGAGAGATTCTTCATTTTTTTACCAATTGTACGGAAGCTTTTGAGAAACTCAAGGAAGCACTGAAAACAGCTTCTATTATGAATGAGCCTAATTGGTTGTTACCATTCAAACTAATGTGTGATGCTAGTGATTGTGTAATTGGAGTTGTTCTTACACAAAAAGAAGAAGAAAAAAAAAAGAAGAAGAGAGAGAGAGAAAGAAGATCATACACCCAATCTATTATACAAGCAAGACAATGAACGGAGTTCAAGAAAATTACACCACAGAAAAGGAGTCACTTGCAGTGGTGTTCGGGTTTGAGAAATTCATATCTTACCAAAGTGATAGTACATATAAATCACTCAGCTTTATAATATCTTTTAACCACGAAAAATGTGAAACTGTGGTTGATTAGGTGGATCCTCTTATTGCAAGAATTCGATTTTAAAATCCTTTATCGAAAAAGGACAAAAAACCAAGTGGCTGATCAATTATCTAGGCTTAAAGGAGAAGCAAAACAAAAATAGAAGAAATCAAAGACTCATTCATCGTTGAAAGACTATTTGCTATTAACATAGCTTCATGGTGTACATACATTGCAAATTACTTAGCAAACGCCATGGCTCCACCGGAGACAACTAGCCAACAAATATGGGGAAGTTGTATTATTGAAGAAAAAGTATTTGTTATTTTAGAGGCATGCCATAAAGCCCCATGTGAAAGACATTTTGCAAGTACTAAGACTGTTGGAAAGGTTATATAAAGCATATATTTCTTGCCAATGTTGCTTTTAGATGCACATAAATTTGTACAGGAATGTGATAAATGTTAGGATTGGTATCCTAAATCTCTTATATTCCCGTAGTTTGTAAACTTGTATAAAAAAATTGTTATTAATAAAATAAATATTTTATATGTACATTAACTCAATCCAATAAACTAAGATCCTAGGTTATTTTATATAACTTAAATATATATGTGTTGACATACAGGTGAATCATGTTTAAATAATAATCTAAATGGTCTGTAGTATATGGATAAGGTCGGGTGCCTTATCCTAGTGACATTACGAATGCGACCTATTTTATAATTGCTACAATTGTTGTAAAGTGTTACAAATGATCTGATCCTGATCATTCATGTGGATATGTGAACGAAGGCATCCTATACAAAGAGTTTGTATAAGATCGAACCATGAAATGATTTGTCTCTCTTTATAACACCATTACTTGAAGAGACTTACGTTTCACTAGGATGACCATAGGTGACTTGACCTTAATATTGAGTGAATCGTGTATTGTGAATTCCTACCTATAAGGATGGTCCTTTGATCTGCATAGGTGAGAGTCATTAGATTTTCCGATTCATTATGCATACCATTTTGGAGAATTTTCTAAGTGGAGAGCTAGGAACTCAACTACACAAGATGGAATTCACTTCTTCCCATTGTTGGCGTAAGTAGATGAATTGCTCCCCTAAGGGTTGATTCAGGGTTTTGAACAATGACAACCCTCATCCTCTCATTAGCCAGAGAGTGGTCTAATTATAGTGGGACTATGACTTATTATTCATTAGAGGGATCAATGGTACTTAAAGAATTAGATGCAACTATACGGGTAAAACTGCAATTTTTACCCAGCTGTACTTACGAGCAATTTGTGAAGGGTCAACGGGCCGTTGATTGGTTATATCCAATGGATACAGAAATTTATCTACAGTGCAAAGAGTGCAACTGTTAGTCTATTGTAGAGTGACTGACAGTTAATGGATGTTGATTAATTTAATTAAAGAGTTTGATTAATTAATCTCATATCATGAAAGCTTCTAATTTGTAGGTCCATAAGGTCCCATTTCTAGCTCAATAAGGGTTTAATGAGAACCAATTAATTTTAGATTAATTTGAATTGTTCAAATTAATTAAAGGGAATTAATTGTATGAGATACAATTAATATAATGTATGTGGATATATTATATTATAAAGTTTAATGAGAGAGATAAATATTTGAATATGATTCAAACATTTATTGAATGAGATTCATATAAAAACTATATGTTAGAATTAATATGAATATAATTCATATTAAAACTACATAGCTTGATGAGACGGGTTGTTATTTGAACATAATTCAAACATTAAGTATACGAATGAGATTCTTATAAAAACTATAGGTTAAAATTAATATGGCTATGATTCTTATTAAAACTATAGGTTATATGAGTGAATATAAGTTGTCATGTTATATGTGATATAATATAAACTGTAGATTATATATTATATTGATATAATATATAGTTGGTTTTTAATTATATTAATTTTAATATAATTAAAAAAGTAAAATAACTCCTAAGGGGAGCTTGGAGTTATTTTACGTGTTGAGAAGGAGTTATCAGATAACTCCCTCATCTCTCATATAGACAGATTGCAGAGAAGGTTGGAAGGTGTTCCATACGTGATTTTTGAGTTTTTCTGTGAAATTTCTCTCTACACATCATCTTCATTCCTTTGTAACATTTCTCTCAATGGTAATTCCCTTACCAAAATCTAAGGCAAGCCTACCACTCTACCTAGATTCTCACCTTGAGGATAGTGAGGAAGACTTCACTGGTGGTATCCAAGAAGTCTTGAGTTGTTGAGTTCGTAGGAGTTTTACTGTTCGTGGTGTTCGAATTTTCACAGAGGAGTTTGTGATCTTACCATCGAAGGAACTCTTATCAAAGAGTACCTCTAAGCAGAAGCAAGATCGTTCCAAACTCATTGTGAAGAATTACCGCATTCACAATCAAACAGACTAGTTATACATTTACCAACAAATTACGGTATGCTTTGAACTTTAAGCAACGAAGAAAACAAGATACATACCAGTTGAAGAACTATTCTTCGCCTCAAATCTCGCTCTCGTCAAAGGATTACACCTCTTGCTCTTGTTGTGCAAGCCAAACCAATCGTCCACCAAATCTCATCATCGTCTACTCACAAACAGACTCCTCACGAACAAGGCAGCAGTGAAGGCACCACCACTTGAAACCCTTGGTATTCTCATAGTGAGAATCCATGAGGTGTGGGCTCTGTTGGATTTGGTAGAGGGAAGGAGGAAGAAACGATCGTTTACCACGACCAAGCAAGTGTGAGAAATCTGAGGTCTATCGTATAGACGGATGCTTGACCGTTTAGGTAGAGGTACACGATCGTGTAGTAAACTGAAGCTGAACGTATATACGAACGTTTAGTAAAACGTTCGGACGCGCGATCACTTAGAAAAAGCTAGACGGTCATTTAGGAAATGTGGGTGTGTACACGATCGTTTAGTAAACTTTGAGTTATCGTGTATGCTCTCAGTTTGCTAGGCGATAGGCAGTGTACTCAATCGGTGAGCGATTATCTTATCTCTTGTAAAATGAAAACAATTTTTATTTTATCCTTCAGTTACGAAAACTGAATGCAACCTCCCATTATCTTATTCGGTTACAGAGAACAAATCGACAACAATTATCCCATAATCTTTTAAATTAAAAAAAAATAAATACAATCTTATTATATTTATAACTTATGGTTTAATATCACATCATATGCAACATATGAACCATAGTCCTTTTCTCCTCCACTAGATATAAATCATATTTATATAATAAAATAATAATAATAATAATAATAAAAGGAAAATAGTATAACTTTAATTAAAAAAAAAAAAATTTCTTAACCCACTTTATACTATTTAATTTCTTTCCTTTTTCCAAAAATAATTAATTTCTGCCATAACTTTTTCCAAATTGAAAAATTCTTGAATAAATTCCACGAAAACACTTAAATCCTCGCGTTTATACTTTAAATTCAGAACTCCAAACATGTCCTTCAACTAAGGACAATTACTGAAAAGGAAAAAGTTTTACACAAAAAAATAAATAAATAAAAAGGTGTGGGATGTTACATTTTTCCCCTCTCAAAGAACTTTCGTCCTTAAAAGTTCATCCTTGAAAAAGCTCCGGGTATTGGGCCTTCATCTCAACCTCTCGCTCCCAGGTGGCTTCCTTGAACTGGTGGTTCTGCCACAAAACTTTCACAAAAGCAATTTCCCGACGGCGCAATGTCTTTACTTCTCTGGCAAGAATCACTATGGGCTTCTCCTCGTAACTCAAGTTATCATTCAACTGTAAGGGCTCGTAGTCAACTCATGGGATGGGTCTGCCACATACTTCCTTAACATCGAAACATGGAAGACATTATGAACCGAAGACAATGCTGGGGGCAAGGCCAAACGGTAAGCTACAAGGCCAACTCGTTCCAGGACCTCGAAAGGTCCAATGAATCTCGGACTCAACTTCCTTTTCTGCCAAACCTCAGAATACCCTTCATGGGTGCCACCTTTAAGAACACTTTCACCCCAGTCTCAAATTTCAGGTCCTTACGTCTTACATCGGCATAGCTCTTTTGTCTGCTCTAGGCTGTCTGCATACGAGCCCCGATCTTCTGTATGGCCTAATTTGTGGTCTGCACCAATTCAGGTCCTAACAATCTCCTTTCTCCTAACTTATCCCAACACACAGGGGACCTGCAACTCTTCCCATATAGGGCCTCAAAGGGTGACATCCCAATAGTGGACTGGTAGCTGTTATTGTATGCAAACTCCATTAAGTGCAAGTGAGCATCCCAGCTTCCGGAAAACTCTATGGCACAGGCATGCAACATGTCTTCCAGTATCTGATTCAATCTCTCTGTCTGCCCATTAGTCTGAGAGTAGAACGTTGTACTGAAGTTTAATCGGGTCCCCAATGCCGCTGGAGACTCTTTCAGAAGTTAGACGTGAATCGAGGGTCTCTGTCCGACACAATGGACACGAGTACTCCATGCAATCTTACCACTTCCTTCATGTATATCTGTGCCCACTTATTCACTGAAAAGGTGGACTTTTCAACTATGAAATGTGCTAGCTTCGTAAGCCTGTCTACAACGACCCATATCACAGTGAAACCTTTAACTGTTCGAGGAAACCCCACGATGAAGTCCATAGACACATGCTCCCACTTCCATTCTGGTACATTTAATGGTTGTAACAAGCCTGCTGGCCTCTGCCTCGGGGATTTCACCTGCTGGCACACCAGACACTTACTGACGAACTCCGTAACCTTTCTTTTCATATCATTCCACCAATAGTAACGTTTCAGATCTTGGTACATCTTGGTGTTGCCGAGGTGAACCGAGAATAGAGAACTATGAGCCACTGACAATAGCTCCTCCTTAATGTCACTAATCGCCGGCACGCACAGACGCCTCTAATAAAGGAGGCCACCTTCTGCTGACACAAAGAATTCCCTATCCTGGCCTGACTCCACTCTACGAACCCTCTCCTCCAAATAAGGGTCGTCTCGCTGCGCATCAATAATCTTCTGCCTTAGGTTTGGTTGCATCGACATCTGCGTTAATTATGCCGCGATCTTCCCCACGACTACTGCAATCTCTGCCTTCTCTAGTTCCCTGCATAGATGAGTCTGTCTGGTAATGAGAGCTGCGGAATGGGCCACCTTTCTGCTTAAAGCATCTGCCACTACGTTTGCCTTCCCTGGGTGGTACAAAATTTCACAGTCATAATCCTTTACTAGTTCCAACCACCTTCTTTGCCTCATGTTTAGCTCCTTCTGAGTGAAAAAGTACTTCAAACTCTTGTGGTCGGTGAAGATCTGTATCTTTTCCCCATACAAGTAATGTCTCCAGATCTTGAGAGCAAAAACCATCGCTGATAACTCCAATTCATGCGTGGGATAATTTTGTTCGTGCTTCTTTAGTTGACGTGAAGCATAAGCAACTACTCTACCCTACTTCATCAATACGCATCCCAACCCCTTCTTGGATGCATCACTAAAAATGACGAAACCACCTGATCCGTCCGGTACTATAAGAACTGGGGCTAAAACCAGCCTCTGCTTGAGGTCTTGGAAACTGCTTTCACGAGCCTCATTCCAAACAAATGTTGCCCCCTTCCGGGTCAACTAAGTTAATGGGGCAGCTATGCGAGAGAAATCCTTCACGAACCGTCCGTAGTAGCCTGCTAACCCCAGGAAACTGCGTACCTCACTGACCGTGGTTGGACGAACCCAACCCATAACTGCCTCCACCTTTGCAGGATCCACTAAGACACCCTCCTTGGATACCACATACCCTAGAAAGGACACCTGCTTCAACCAAAATTCACATTTAGAAAACTTAGCATATAGCTTATTGGCCCTCAATGTCTTTAAAACTCTCCGCAAATACTCCCCATGCTCGGCCTCTATCTTGGAATAAATCAAAATATCATCAATAAAAACAATCACGAAGGTGTCGAGGAATTCCTTGAACACCCTATTCATCAGATCCATGAACACTGCTGGTGCATTCGTTAGGCCGAATGACATTACTATGAACTCATAATGTCCATACCTCGAACGAAAGGTTGTCTTGGATATGTCACTGTTCTTTATCCTCAGCTGGTGGTACCCTGACCAGAGGCCAATCTTAGAGAATACCGTAGCTCCCTGTAACTGGTCAAACAAATCATCGATCCTAGGAAGGGGATATTTTTTCTTGACAGTTACCTTGTTCAACTCTCTATAGTCAATGCACAGACGTAATGATCCATCCTTCTTTTTCACAAAAAAAACAGGTGCACCCCATGGTGACACACTAGGGTGAATGAAACCCTTGTCCAACAACTCCTGCAATTGGACCTTCAGTTCCTTCAACTCTGTCGGGGCCATTCTGTACGGGGCCCTCGAAATAGGGGTTGTGCCTGGCTCCAATTCAATGGCAAAATCTATCTCCCGCTGCGGGGGCAATCCGAGAAGGTCTTCTGGAAACACATCTGGAAAATCCCTCACTACTGGCTCTGAAGTCAAGGTAACTTCGTTCTCCCTGGTTTCTACCACACTGGCCATAAAGCCCCAGGCTCCTTGGTCGAATAGCCTACTGGCCTTCAATGCGGATATCACCTTGAGTATGACTATGGTCCCAACCCCTTTAAACTTAAAACTGGCTCCTATAGGAGGCTTAAAGATAACCGCCTTACGAGAGCAATCTATGCTGGCATGGTTAGCAGCTAACCAATCCATGCCTAATATAACATCAAAATCGCGCATATCCAAAATTATCAGGGTTACATCTAATGCACGATTTGCTACCTCTACCTGACATGCCTTTATCTTTTCTATAGCTAACATGATCTCTCCCGAGGGAGTGGAAATAGACAAAACAAATGGCAACGATTTTGAGTCTAACATGGTGTGTCTCACAAATATAGCAGATATAAACGAGTGCGAAAAACCAGAGTCAAATAAAAAAAAAAAAAAAGCATGGTGTCCCAAAACGGGAAGTGTACCTGTCACCACGGTGCCTGACTTCTCGGCCTCACGCCGAGTGGTAGAAAATACCTTTCCCTACTGTTGCTGGCAGTTCGGGCCTCCCTGGAACGATCTTATGGGCTGACTCCTATGCTCAGGCACATTCCTCCTTGGGCATCTATCTGCCATATGTCCCTTCTGGCCACAACAGAAATAATTCCCAGAGCCGGCTAAACAACGTCCCCAGTGTTGCTTACTTCAAGTGGTGCATATCGGTCTATCCTCCCTGCCATTCCCAGCTTGGGTACTCTGTTGTCCCCACTGACGTGGAACATGCACTGTGTTCTGACCCCTCTGCTGATGTTCAAGAGTCCTATGCTCAGCCTTCCTTTTCTGTTCTGCGGAGGTCCCAATCCCAAGTGACCTCCTGTATTCCTCTCCCCCCCTAGGAGTCGGCATCAATCCTCACAGCAGCTCACAGTGCCACGACATAAGTCTGGAGATCCAAGGCATGCACCATCCCTGGAAAACCGCTCCTCAGCCCTGGATAAACCTCTCGGTCCTTGCTGCCTCGGTGGCCACTAGCTTAGGAGCAAACTGAGACAGCTTATCGAATTCTTGCTCGTACTCCTCCACTGACATAACGCCCTGCTTTAGGTTCAAGAATTCTGCCTACTTATTATATCGGGTGTTGGCCGAAAAGTACTTCTCATAAAAACGTTCATTGAACTGTTCCCAAGTTGCAAGGTCACCTCCAATATCGATCATCTTTTCTGCCGAACGCCACTAGATTGCCGCGTTACCAGTCAGCATGAAGACTGCGCATTGCAATTTGTGCTCTTCCGGGCACCTCATGAAACAGAAAATTGTCTCAATGGATGACAACCACAGTTCTGCCTTGGTGGGGTCTCCCAACGATCCATCAAAGGGGCGAGGTTCATACTTCCGGAAATCCCTTAAATGCTTGGCCTCGAGAGACAGGCTCTGCGTGTCCTTGTCCTGTGGGTGGGTTTGTCGTAACGGCTCGGGTGGCACTGGTTCCTCCTGAACTTGAGTCTGGGCAGGCTGTCCTGCCATCGTGCTATGGATCAGTTCTTGCAGCTTCCCCATCAGAGCGGTTGCAACAGCTTCACTAATTCGGGCTTCCATTGCCTTTTCATCCACTTGAGTCGTAGGCGGAATTGGCGCCGCCGGAGCAGTTTGATTACTCCCCTCTCTCTCTGCTGGTATTTCTTCTCTAACTGTTTTCCTTGTTCTACGTTTAGGTGCCATGTCCTGTCATAAATTCGTACGTTAGCTAACTATTTCTGGGTCTCTCTCAGACATCATGTGTTTAAAACACTACATCACTATCCTCATATACACATGGAAACTTTCGTTAGTAGAACGTACCTGGCGATGACGAGGAATTCGTTACTAGCCACAGGGACTACCTAGACTTACATAGTAAGTCAGCCTACAGAACCCAAAACATGGGCTCTGATACCAACTGTAACAACCCTACCCCCTAGGACTTAGGTTAGGTCGTTACTAAAATAAATGCATGCATAGAATTTAAAACGACGCCCAGTTATGTTGAAATAAATGCTAATTAAACAAGAGAAGTTCAAAAGACATTTATTAAATGCAATTGTTAAAACAATAATAGGGTACCCATAACTCGTAAAGACTATTAAAGGTATATAAAAGAAATAATCCTTAATAATAAGTTTAAAACGATAAAACTAAACATTAAGGAAAAAATAAGGACTCTAAATGTCATGATGCGGAAGCGTAAAAAACTAGTCCCAGTGGCTCGATCATGAATTCCACTGCGCCATCGCCGGTGCATCTCTACCCTTACCTGAAACATCAACATAAGAAAGAATGAGTATAAAATACTCAGTAAGTAACCCCACCACTAGGGTCAGGCTAGGCATCTGTGTCCTCTAAATACCCACATATGGCACATAAATACATGTAACATATTAGAGACTGAGTCCTATCCTATTGTAGTTAAGTATGCCCACAAAACTGGTGAATCCCGAAGGAAACACAAAACTGGTGAATCCCGAATGAAACACAAACTGGTGAGCATCTAACTAATCAATGAAGACAGTCACACAGTCTTAACATGCTAAGATTCAACATTGTATGGTTCTAAAGCATACATAAAAATCCTTAATACCATGGCTACATCACATACCCATAATTCTTAACAACATATTATACATCATCCATGTATAACTTATATCATAAAGCCACAACATACAAGTATGTTTCAACGCTAGCAGAGCAGACATCGACATATGAAAACACATACTATCACATACTAACGATCAAGCACTTAGGTATGTATGTAAACAAATCAGAATTTGTGCTAAAATATACTTTGATTCAAGTCATACTGTCAATCAACATGCTAACAGTTACCATAACATAAACTTATCATGCTAGCATGCAACTAGAGCCTGGCCCATGGGCGGTTCCAGTGATAAGATTACTTACCTTAATCGAAAATCCACAGATAAACTCAAACGATCAAACGGGCTGCGGCTTGAAGAAACGACCGTACCATATGAATACAACCATTAAGTTTCAGTCCAAAAAAATAATTGCGACAACTCAGATTCAAAACCACAATACCCAATAGCTTACCCAAGGAACTTGGTTAACAACCACTCCAAAATCTCCTTCCAACAGATTTTAACTCCCCAAAAGACGACAACTTGGAACCTTAAGAATACAAGGGTTAAGTCAAACCTAGTTTAGAAATCAGAGCGTGCCCACAAACCAACAATAAGGACTATAATCCTTACCAAAACTCTTGTCGAACGATCTCGAACCCGTTGGACAGCCACTGCAAAAGTTTCCTCGATTCAAAACTAAGGCCAAAAATAATTCGAATAAGTTAACCTTCATTCCAAACTTAATATGGTCCAAACTCCCACCCAACTTCACAAAAGGCTTACCTAAAACTGCCAGATCCGGCGAACCCAAAGGTGACAGCGGTGGCGGACAGCGGCAGCGGGGCGATGGACGCGCAGATTCGGTGGCTGGGCTCCAACCTAGGTGAAAACGGCACAGGGCAGTGGTCCAAAACGGGAGCAGCAGCAGTTCGACTCGTGCGGCGAAGGGAGGCGCGATGGCGAGCGGCGTGGTCTGACCGACGGGATCTGGACGGCCGAAACCCACGAACGGCGAACAACGCAGTTGGAGGGAGGTCGACAGCTGGGCGAATGGTGGCAGTGGTGCAACCAGTTGAAAGCGGACGTGCGGTGCTTCGAGGTCGACGAACGGCGGTCGGTTGGAGGCGCACGCGACTTGGGTGCGGCGGCTAGGCGTGCGGCAAGGAAGAAGAAATCGGGGGGGGGGGGGGGGGGGGGGGGGGGACTCGCGTGGGTGAGGGAGAAGGTGAGGGGGGCTTTTTATAAAAATATAATAAAATAATAATAATAATAATAATCATCTTCATAATAATAATAAAAAGAAAATAGTATAACTTTAATTAGATTTTTTTTCCTTAACCCACTTTATACTATTTAATTCTTTTCCTTTTTCCAAAAATAATTAATTCCTGCCATAACTTTTTTCAAATTGAAAATTTCTTGAATAAATTCCACGAAAGCACTTAAATCCTCGCGTTTATACTTTAAATTCAGAATTCCAAACATGTCCTTCAACTAAGGACAATTATTGAAAAGGGAAAAGTTTTACACAAAAAAAAAATAAATAAATAAAAAGGTGTGGGATGTTACACAACACTTATAACTATTCTACAAAGCGGGCCGCATCCGTAGCGTTACCAGGGTAAGGTTTCCCTCCTATATCCATATACTACAGACCATTTTGGTTATCACTTAAGACATGATCCACCTGTATGTCTCCACATACATACTTAAGTTACAACGACAACCAGGGATCTTAGTTTATTGGTTTGTAATAAAACTATTAAAACATCCAATGTTCCAAAGACAAAAGTGAAGAAAATATTATATAATATTACATCACAAGTGTTTGTTCTAAACTGTGTTTACAAACTACAGGACCCAATGAGAGTTTAAGGCATCAACCCTAACAGCCAGAGAGGAACGCGAGAAGAAAAGTTCTTAAATGAGGAGTTTGTGATCTTACCAGAGAGGAAAGCAAGAAAAAAAAAGTTCTTCAAGGGTAAGTTGTATCTCTTTCCCTTTCCTCTCTGTACTATGTGATAAGCATGCATAAGAGTTGGATTTCTATCCTCTTGTTCTTTGTATTTCTTTGTTTTTATTAAGTTTCCAAAATCGAATTCCTAGACACAAGTGATCGTTCACTTCCGCTGCAGGAGTTCGATTCTCTTCAATAAATGCCAAAGAACTGAAAATCTTACAGCTAAAAGTGATATGCCAATATGATACATCCTAGAATGGAGATTTTTTATGTGTGTGGGATAGATTTCATGGGCCCTTTTTCCCCATCCTTTGAAAGTACATATATTCTTCTGGTTGTAAATTACACATCGAAATGAATTGAAGTAATTGCAACTACAACTAATGATGTGAAAGTTGTGAAGAAGCTCCTAGTTAAGAACATCTTCAGCAAGTATGGAACACCTCGTGCTCTTACTAGCGATGAAGGTAATCACTTTATCAACAGGGTCATGGCAAACTTACTTTAGAAATATAATGTGAAGCATAGAATCGCTATTGCCTATCACCCACATACAAATGGGCTAGGTGAGCTGTCAAACAGAGAGAATAAAGGGATTTTGGAGAAGACTGTAAATCTATCTCGAAAAGATTGGTCGCTACAACTAGAGACGCTTTAGGGGCTCATAGAACAACGTTTAAAGCTCTTCTGGGAATGTCTCCTTACAGGATTGTGTTCAAGAAGGCGTGTCATTTACCTTTGGAGTTGGCCCACAAAGCTTTATGGGCTATTAAAAATTTGAACATGGAGATGGAGAAAGCAAAAGACAAGGATATTACAGTTGAACGAGTTAGAAGAACTCCGATACCATGCTTATGGAAACGTCAAGTTGAATAAGGAGAGAAGAAAGAGATGCCACAACCAACAAATTCGACCATCTAAGTTTCAGGAAAGGCAATAGGTGTTGCTATTCAATTCTAAGTCGAGACTCTTCCCTGGTAGACTCAAATCACAATGGTCAGGACCTAACAAAATTCATAAAGTATATCGTCACGATGCGGTGAACTTGATTGATAAGGAAGGTGGTGTCTTCAAATTAAATGGATAAAGAATCAAAGCTTATAGGGGCGAATCTGTAAACAAGGGCAAAACCTGAATCTCTCTTGTTGAGTAAGCGAGGAATCATGTGTATAAGTACCTTAATTTGTTTTGTTTTCTTTCTTTAAAAAAGAAGAAGAAGAAGAAGAAAGGAGAAGGAACAAATGTTTAGTTTCGTGAATGTCAACTCATTATTATTAATATTAATATTATTTTTTATTTTTATTAATAAAATCAATCGTCCACAACCCAATGTTCAAATACATTATAGGTATGAATTATCATATACTTTTTTAAGATTTTATATTCATATTTTTTTTCATTTTTTAGTATTAAGTTTTTTAAATATCATTTGTTATACCTACATTTTAGGACTAAGTTATATTTGATTTGAATCTATTTTCTAATTAGCATACAAATGGGAAAATATTTAGCTACTTTGAAAATGGATATTTAAATTTAGTTACGTATCTTGTTTGATGATGGAATGAGAAAGAAAGCTAAGGACCGTTTGGATTGACTTGAAAAAAAAAATGTTTTTCAAACGTCACATTTTTATTTAAACACTTTTCACAAAAACGGTTGAAAATCCACTTCAAAAGTTATTTTGCGTAGTTGTCAAACACTCCAATTCCTTTCAAAATAACATTTTTTTAAGTTAAATATTTGAAAATGTATTCTAAATACATCCTAAGGAATTTGTTTCAAGGTTTTAAATATGCCCACGAATTAAGTATGTCTGGGAATAAAATTACTGGAAATCAAAGATAACTATGTTTGATTGTACATGAGAATGTTATAAAAAAAAAATTATGGTATCAAACTAGTTTTGTATTTTTTTTTTTTTTTCTTTTTTTAGAAGAAAAGTATTTTATTAAACCTCAAGGGCAAAATTTGAGATACATTCATTTACAGCAATATTTTGAATCCACATAGGGAAGGAATATACTCAAGTTTCATTTATTCCTAAGGTCATTTGGTTTAAAGTTTTATAGATGTCTAGGAATAGAAGATACTTAGGAATATGATCTGGGAATAGAATAAAAAATGACTATGTTCGCTATGTATGAGAATGAGAATAGGATGTCTGGAAATGTGTTATACTTATTTATGTAATTATAAAGTATAAAATTAATAAAAATTAATTTCAATAATTAACTTTTGTTTGTTAATTTATTTATGTTACATTAAGTTATTAAATCAATTTTAAGCTATTAAAATTTAACTAAATTTACTTGTTCACCCTGCAGATTAATATATTTATTATCAATTAGATTTTTTACGTTGCACACCTATATTATCAGTTTTTATTAAAAATATTGGTAATTAATTTAAATATCTATTTTTTTCTATTGTTTTTTTAATTGAAGAGGTAATCAGCTACTTGTTTAATGTAAATTATAAGCCTTAAATTATAAAAGAAGTTGGTAAAAACTAATTGATTTTAAATCATCAAACAATATTTTTAATTTTTAAAAAATAACTATAATTATAAATTAAAACTAAAAGTACAAGTGTACAAGATTGTTTAATTGAAAAAAGTAACTTATTTCATTATTAGTTTATTAATTAATATTTTTTAAAAACTAATTAATTATTTTAATAAATAATTTATGATGTTAATATATATTACCAATAGAAAGAGATTTAAGCAAATATAATTATGATTTTCATATTTTTTTAAAAAGATTATAATTTTTCATATTACTTCATAATAATAGAATACATTATTATATTAGCATTATTATTGATAAAATTAATTATATATGTCAATTATAAATTTAATATGTTTACAAAATTAACTAATCTCAATAAAAAAGAAAAACAAATAAAATGAAAAGATAAAAAGTAAGAGGGAGAACACCAATGGAAACGGAGAAAACCCACCTATTTGGGTAATTATAAAAAATGATGGGAATATGAAATGTCTTGAAATAAGATATTTCCATCCCAAAATTGAAAACTTGTACCAAACATGGTGATAAAATATCATTTTTCTTTCTCACCTCTTATTCCATGAACCAAACGGGTCATAAGAAGCGAATGAAGTGTAGTTTGTAATCTTATCATATACCTTTTAATTTTATATTGTGTTAAATCTCTCTTAGGTAAGAAATCTTATCATTATATACTATACTGTTTTGTTTATTTATAAAAATAATTTTAAAATAAAGAAAACAGTGTATGATAATGATAAGATCTTAGGATTAAGTCATAATTGTTTTAGATCTATTTTATGATTTTGTTTAAACTAACGAGGGATTTTGGTCTATTACTTTATCCAAAAAATCTCTCATTTTTTCCGCATTTGGCTATTTATACAAAATTAAAGTCTTTTAGTTTTTCTAATATATATATATATATATATGTATATGTATATGTATATATATGTGTGTGTAAATTTAGATATTCCTCTTATTGCCCCCAACATCAAAAATGAAATTTTAGACCTAGTTCCAACCCTAAATAAACTTTGATCACAAAGAATCCATATGCAGTTTAGATAGAGAAAAGTCCAGACTAAATTATAAAAAATAAAATTAAAAAAAAATACTTGCAAAATTTTACTTCTTATTTAAAAAATACTCATATTTTTATAAAAAGTGTAATTGTAATTGCAATATTACCCCTAACATTTCATAAATACTTCAACACTCCCCTCAAGAGTGTACAATTTGTTAGAATATCTGCAAAAATTGAAATATGAAACAAGGATCGTTTATATATTTATATTTATATTTCAATAACAAAAGGAGATGAAGGGATTCAAACCTACTCCCAACCTTTTAGTCAAGTGCATATACTTAAAAAACTTTAATTATAATCTTGAAACAACCATCGGTAGGCTTCTCAGGCTTCAAATTCATGCAACATCCGATGATTTTTCTTCCAAGAGACCGTGCAAGTTCCAAAAGAAAATTTTTGATGCATTCAACAGACTTTGCTATATAAAGAAAAAACATGGAGAAGTGTCGATTCTATACAAATTGATTTTGGGTTGACGATTACGATCGACATAATTTCATGTGTGCTATTCTGGTGACGAATCTAACAAGACAACATCAAATTCAATCTGTAAGAGCTTTAAAATGTAAACTACAACAGTAACATGAACAGCAAAGAAGCCGAGAGATACGTTGTGTTGCTGCAAATAAAAAATTGAGCAGAGGAATGGCAAAAGGATATTATGGAAATATGCCAAGCATTGAATCTAGTCTCACTGCAGGGAAACTTCATGCAATGTACATTTCTTGTGCAGCCAAACTATGCAGTGGCATTAAGCACATCTCTCGTCTCACGTCCAATACTGCGATCAACCAAGTACCATTTCTGTGTTTACATCACTGATCACCTGCATTTAAATCACACCAAATGAAAAGCTAATACATGACACAAACAATAAGCTCTCATCAGCTCATGTGCCTGGCGAGTGGCTTAATGGGTATCTTAGCCTTTCCCTTGGCTATAACCAAGATTTAAGGCATATTGATCAGCCACGATGAAAAGGGTTATATGGCTAGAATTAAGAAAAGAAATTACTATCTTTGTTTGTCCATATTGATCAGCCATTATGGAAAGGGTTATGGCTAGAATTAAGAAAATGAATTACAATCTCTATTTTTACCCTTAACGTTCTAGATCCCTTCGAAAGTGGCCTAAGTTAATTGAGAAATTCTTTGGGTTATTATTTTCTTTTTCCTTTTTTCTTGAGGTATTTGTGAGTGTCGGAGCCAGCTTACGCACACCTTAACTAATCTCATAGGACAACCCACCTGACCCAACAACATTAGAGTGTCAAGGAAACTCATTGTATATTAAATCCTAGGTTCTATATTGAAAGGAAGCTTTTTGGTGGTGGATATGGGATTGAGTAGGGGCAGCTTTATAGATACGCTAGTTCTAACAACCCTAGGGTTGCAATTGCTAGAACTAAGAAAGTTTTGATGGAAAGTGATTTTATATATTTGGGCAATGGTTCCTATCAAAAACAAAATGGTAAAATTACTAATAGCAATGTGGGCAATGGTTCCAATTTTAATTATGTTTTGGGAAGATTCTGGGAAAGATGGCTCTCCTTTTTGTGTGCTCTTCTTCCCTTCTCTGTTAAGCATTGCTAATAGCATAAGTTACATTCATGTTGCTGGAATGGAGCCTCAGGTGATTGGTCGCTAAGATGTCATAATTACAAATATGGTCGTAGGGCAAACTCCAAAGAGAAACCTTGTAAGGGGCAATGTCATCTGCTCTTTTACATTCCTTTGCCTTTTGAGAAGGAGGTTTAACCATCCATCAACCCTGGCAACTCCCACTTTTAACATGTAAATTACAGATACGAGAAAATGAAGGAAAAAGGACGAAGAGATTACCCATATGTCAAAAAGGAGCCTCAAGTGACTCATCCCAGACATCACTTGCATTTGAAGCATCTTCAGCTTCTTCTTCCATGGAAAGACGAATATATTCTCTATGTGCAAATCGATCCCATTCAGTCAAAGTTGGATCCTCATGTTCCTAACAAAATAGAATATTAATTTTATCTTCAGAACTTAATGCAGAATATAGTTGGAACTCTAAATCCATTTGCCACAACTGAGGCAAAAACTTCAGTTTACCTGACGAATTAGAAATGGATCACGACTTTCAAAGGCAACGAACTTATTGAGATTGAAGAGGATGTTGAAAACGTGTCCAGCAAGTTTACAGTTTTTGATATCTCGTAATGTTATGCATTCCTCATTCTGTATTTGAAATGATACGTCAATAAAAAAAATCATATTTTCGCCTGAAATAAGTTACGAAATTAAAAAAGGAAAGGAGCAATAACTAGGCCGAGGAATTGACCTCGGGTCCAATCATATCAAAAATCTGGCACAATATGTCCTCAAACAGCACTGGTTCCTGAGCCATACACTCCATTCGGTGTAACTGCTCTTCAAAAAAATACTGCATTTCGTTCCTTGTGAGCACTCCATTTCCGTCTAGATCAATGCATTTGAACCTAGAGAAAGCAATCTGAAAGATCAAGAAACATCCTAATTTTGGATTATATTAACCCCCCCACCCCAACACACAAACAAACCCCAAAGACAAAGATAGTCCCTCCACTACATCATAATTAAAATTAAGAAAGGATCTCCAATTGGTTTTTGCCAGGAAAGGAGAAAAATAACAAAAGAATTTAGATAAGGATCATTGATGAGAGGCCGCAACTAAAATTCCACAAAAATTATTAGAGAACTCTTTACATTTGATCTTGCGGTAGATTTTAGATGATCTGGGTCTGGAATCCTACTTCTTATCATACTTTCTTGCAGTTCAGGAATTGGAACTTTTAAAAAGAAACGTTGAACTACAGTAGAGAGTTTACACAAGACCTCCAGACACAAAAAGAGTAAATATACCAGTACTCAAGACTCGGTTCAGATGATTTATCCTCTTCAGCCAGAATGAAGTAAACAAAGTCTTCATATCCCATCCTTCCTTCAACGTTACAAGTAAATTTTCTTGGAATCTGAGTGGGAAAGATTCAGCAAATAAAAAGCTTGTTGGCCCAAGAATAAACCTAAAGAAAAAACCAGTCAACAGAGGAGAATAATTCAAGGGGAAAACTTCAAACCTGAGAAAAGATTCTATCGACAATCCGATAGGTTAGAGCATGGTTACTATATTTGATAACATTCTCTTTCTCAATTAAAAAATCATGATCATTGTCAAGCTCCCAAAATTTGCAATATATCACATAGAAGTGTTCATATGAGAAGTACCTGAACCACACAAGGACAATAGTTATGAGAAAGATCTAAGAACTAAACAAAAGCAACATTTTTTTCAGCATACAGAGAAAAAATCGAAAAAATCAGGTAGACCTTAATTTTAAGAAAGATAAAAGTTTAAAAGAAAATGAATGATTTTTTTCATAAAAAGACTGAAAAAGTAGTTTTACAATCTCCACCACAAAAAAAACTGAGAATGAGAAATAAGGAGAGTCTGTTATCATGTTCAACTTTCCTTAAAGAATATAACTATGTGATTAGTGTCGAATGTGTATCAAGGTAAATGCCCCTATAGATAACATTCTGATTTCCTCTAAGAAAACTGAGTATCATCAACATATGAACATACTTCAGGACTTTGTTGATATCTTCTTCCTTGTCCACATGCTGCATTGCAGCAATTAAGTTCCCACGCTTCAACTCCCTGAGGGTAATACGACCGTTACTGGATCTGTTAATATAGTAAAATATCCTGTATATGACTGTTTCAGCTGCTCCATTTGTAAGAGAAAGTATACATGGAATCAGTTTCACATTACAAAACATTAAACTAGCAAGTAAATTTTGAACCATGTATAAAAGAGGAAAAATAAGCAGTTTAAAATTTAGTAGATCGAGCCATTAAACAATTTAGACCCCGTTTGATAACCATTTTGTTTTTTAAAATTGGGCTTATTTTAAATTCTCACAATTTCTTCAATGGTTTTCATTTTTCCTAAGGCATTTGAATTCTTAGCTAAATTCCGAATTCCAAAGAAAAAAGAGTTTAAAAGCTACTTTCAAAAGTTTTCAAAACTTAGGATTGGATTTTAAAAACATCTCTCAAAAGACGATGACAACAACAAAATATAAAAATGTAATAATAATAATAATAATAATAATAATTCTATAGGTGGAAGTAGTGTTTATAAACCTAACTTCCAAAAAATCAAATTGTTATCAAATGAGGCCTAAGTAAATCATGGAAGTAAGGGAAAAATATATGAGGTTGAGAATATATTCGGCAAATTGACATGTGGAAACCACAACCAAATTATATTAGTAAAAGCAACAGTGACCAAGGTCATCTAAATGATATAGAAACAATATATCTACAAAATCAGTTCCTGATTACACATCTGGAAAAGTAGTGTAGCAGGTAATCTTCTCACCATATCTTTCCTGGAATTCTGGTGTACTTTGCAAAAACTCCAACCCTGGGTGAGTTGCCAAAAGTTCTTGTAAAGCAGGTTTGAAATCATCCTGAATTTAAGATACAAATTTTTACTGAGGAAAGGGAAACCAAATTTTCCCTGTGATATTTTCTCGGTGAAATTATTTTTAATTGTCATCAACATTGAATGCGAAGCACGGGTATGCAGTTTTTTATATAAAGAAAAAAACTATACCTGAACAAGGTAATTGCGCTCTGGTTCCTTGAGAATAGTAAATATTTGGGATGCTAAATCCATAGTTAACATATTGCTTGTAATCCAATAATTGATGAACTGTTCTCTACAAAATAAGCAACAAAGTCATTACATTCCGATAAAAATCTACAAAACAAATACTCATTCATTCATCAGGGTTTAATTGAGTCTCATGTTGCCCATGTGCCAAAGATCAGTCATCTATTCAACAAATGTGGAAACTAAGCATAGAATCCTAAGAAATACAATGGGGGAGGTGCTCCTGTGTGCTTACCTGAGGTGAACTGCTTTCATTTTTAAATTCCCTTCTAGATATTTATACTTCCATTCTTAAATGCGTACCTTGATACTTTTCCATTGCAGTTAACGTCAATCTTCCTAAAAAGAGCAGTGGAGAGATATGAGGGTAACTTGCAGATCTCCTTTGTGACTGATTTAAATTCTGCATTGAAGGAAGGAAATTGAAATCCTTAAGAAACCTAGCAAGAAAAGAGAATAAGAGCATTACAGTTCACTCTCACCCTTTATTTGCACTCCGTCCAAGCGAGATAGAAAAAACTGATTTGCTTTAGACAGAAAATCTTCTGTCATAGCATTAGGCGGTGGACGGCCACTTGTAAAATAGAACTGCAAATATATTACAAGTCTCATGAGGCTATGTCAACTTGTAACATCTCTAATACAAATTTGGACAGTCAAGTACAGAAACCCTGCATACTTGGATTAACAATTAGCGAACAATCGACAGTTTCCTCAATACCTGTGGTATAGCCTCTCTTGCTGGTTCCTTAACCAACTTAAGGGGAGAACCTAACGAAGAAGGGCCAAACCTCTGTTTCACCGTACGTGGTGAACTGGATGCACTGCGTGGTGAAAGTGGAGGAGTACTGCCACCCGGAAACATGGAAGGTAAAGAATGATTAGAAACACCATTGATTCCAGTAGAGTTGCCGCCAACACTCAAAGAAGCACCGGACTTCGCATCAGCAACCAAAGAATTCACCTAAGTCCAAAACAATAATTGGGGGGGAAGGGTCTTCATGAGGAAGCAAAAATCAGATGAAAGTTTACAGTACAAATTATTACGCGATACGAAAATTTCGTCCGAAGCGCAAGTAATTTCTAAAATTGATTTGTTTTCTCATTGGCTTACTTATACAAAAGCCACAAAGAACTCCAATCATGACTTTGGAAGTATAGAACACTCGAGTAATATCGATTTAGAGTTTCAAAACAAAGCGAGGTACAAGAATGAATCGAAGAAGTACCAGTCGGCCAGTCTCGGGAAGCGAAAGCCACTGCGAAAACAGCGCTTCAACGACATAAGGATTGGATTTCAGAGCAAAATAAGACACCTCGGGGAGCTGCAACATCTCAAGGTCCAGCAGGAACTCCAAGTTACCTTCAGCATCCATATCCATCACCAACTCTATCCACCTCTCATACAAACCGCAAATTCGAATCACCACAAACAGAAAACCTAATCCCCAATCTTCATGAACTCCACACTCAACTATCACTCCACTGCGAAACACTTTAAACAAGATCTCGAAAAGCAAACGATGCAACAACAACTGGTGATCAACAGCTCTCAGAACGAAATCGCCACGGATTCCGCTGACTCAGAAGCTCCGAAACCGGAACAATCGCCGATGGAGGACAGTGACGGAGCTGCATGTGAAAGTAGAGAGGGAAATGAAGTTCAATGGAGGGGTATTGTGGTAATTATGACAGATATGAAGTCTGTTTCTTTGAATCTGCGTGGATCCAAAGGGCAAAAAGGGCTTCGCCGGAAGAGGAAGCCGAGCCGACTCCGATTGAACTAAAACTACAGATCGACTGTAGAACAAAGTCGGGAAATCGTACGGATGAAAATCTCGTCGTTTTGTGGAAATGGAAACGGGAGCCGTCGATTTGCTCAAAGAAAGCAGTATTAGTCAATTCATTGGCGTCGGCTTCGGCTTCGGCTTGGCTACGGCCCAATAATTATTCCAAAAATCAATTTATAACACTAAACTTTAGAAATTTTATTAATTAAAATCCAAATTAAGAATAGCGTGAATGTACATTAAACTTTCGGATCAATTTGTACTCTCCATTCCTCCTGAGTTACCACTATTTCCGTTTTATTGTATGAAGCACAAATACGGATATAGTTACACGATACGAATGCGATCAGATATGACGTTTCGTCCATTTTTAAAAAGTTAAGATACGGATATATCTAAAGATACGTCATTTTTTATACATTTTTTTTAATATATATATTTATAAAAAACGAGGATATTGATACATCGAAGATACATTTTATTTTTCTTAAAAAAATCTAGGATATAGATAAATTTAACATACAAGTTGATAACAACAGCACAAAGTATAATACAATCACTGAAATACGATACAAAAAAGCAACATCTAAGATGTTAAAGTACAATAGTTAATAAAATGCAATAGAAAAGTGACTCATATTACAAAGAAGAATAAGAGTAGAGGGAGAAGTATGAAGATAAACGAAGAATTTTTTCATTGAATTGTTGAAGATGTCTAATGGTTTATATTTTGGTGAACTTTGTGGGAAATCAAATGTGAATGTGAAAATTAGATGATTCTAGGGTTTGGTTTTTTATTTTTTTATTTTTTCCTTTTAGTTTTGGACTTGAGTATTAGCCTTTTAAATAGGTTGCATAGTTTTAGATGGGGAAAGATTAGATGAGTTGTTTGTCTTTTTTCTTTAAAAAAAGATATGCGTAGAAATAGATACGTCAAATCTACGTATCTAGAATATGTCTGATACGGATTCTTTGCCTCACATGAAGTATTTGTGTTTCATAGGTTTTTTTCATTCAAACAAAATCATAAAAAATATAATAACAACATTTTTTTTTAATCCGTGAATGTTTGAGCCTGCTTATAAATTTATAGGTAGATAGGATATTAATAATACAAAATCATCACCTAATTAATTATTAAAAAAAAAAAAACTAGAAGATAAAAATATATATGTGAAAAAATCACTCATATTAATAAACAATTTCTCTGGAATAATATCATTGTTAATCATAACATTTCCTTTTCAAAAAATTGTTAATCATTTAATTTAGAAGAAGTAATGCACTTGTGTGAAAACAAAATCTGAAATGTCTAAATTGATTTTAATCAATACAATTGATGTTACCATTTTAAGTGATACAATTAAAATACAAGTTTCGAGAAAAGAGAAAATAACTAAGACTAAAACTCTGACTTTTATTTCAATATTGTATATTTGAAATTTTTTTTTAGGGAAATATGGTTGTTTTAAAACTAATTAGAGATTTGTGATAGTTTTGGATTTTCGAAGTATCTGTCGAGGATTGAGAATTCGATAATAGTATTTGTCAAAGGTTGTGAACTTGACAATGATAGATGTCGAAGGTTGAGAACTTTACGATGGTAGATGTCAAAGGTTGAGAACTCGACGATGGGCCGCTATGCTTGGAGACTTGAGTGTTGAACATTCGACCTTTATAAGTCGAAAGTTCAACCCTCGACAAACGTTTACGTCCCATCCCATTTGTCGCTCCACTGCCAATCGCTGCTGACCAAGAATCTGGGTAGCTTTTTTTAGTGCCTCCCAACCAACTTATTCAACCGTTTTTAATTTTCAACTCGTGCGTCGTATTCAACACTCGACCTATGATTCTCATATCACATTTTCTCAACTCACATTTTCGAAATCTCCTTGCCTTTGCCATCCTCACATTTTCAAAATCCTCTGCCTTCTTCCTCCTCTCGGATCAGAAACTAAATCCCTCTCCTCCCATTTTTTACCTCAGCTTTCCATTTCCATTTCTCTTCTTCTATTTCGTTTGATACAAATTGTTCCCACACTTCTCCCTTGTTCACAAACTATACTAGTTTGTTACTCTACTAGATTTTTATTTTTAAGAATAATTATAAAATTTATTTTTGTTCTTATATTATTATTTTTTTTATATAGATTCTAATATTATTTTATTTTTTGAGTTGTTGCCGGATAATAAATAATAGGAAAAAATGGTGAAACTTGTCACTTTGAAGGAAAAAAATACTACTGTCGAATATGTGAGTTGAACTTTAACCTTTATTTATTAGTAGTTTTTTGTTTTTAATATTTGTTTATGCTAAATATATCATTTTTATTCCTTATATTGATGTCTACCATGATAATGTTAATTTTTTAGTATTATTTTTTAATTGAAGATCAAGAAGTAATTTTATTTATTTGTCGTTTTTTTAATGATATTCTATATTTTAGCATTGTTTTTTAGTTATCAAGTTTAGTATTTTGTTTTCTTTTAATAAAAAACTACTTTATTATTTGTTTTTATTTAACTTTGATGTTTACAGTTTAAAAAGTTTAGTTTATTGTTATGTTTAAAAAGTTGATGTTTATAGTTTAAAAACTTTAGTATTTATAGTTTAATACAAAATTATTGTGATTTTTGTTAATAAATTTCTTATAATGTTTGATTTCTTTGTATTAACTTTGATGTTTATAATGCTACAAAATTTAGTTTATTGTTATGTTTAAAAAGTTGATGTTTATAGATTAAAAGCTTTAGTATTTTTAGTTTAATACAAAATTATTGTGATTTTTTTAATATATTTATTATGATGTTTGATTTTTTTAGTATTAACTTTGAAAAAATAGTTTTAAAAAGTTTAATTTATTGTTATGTTTAAAAAGTTGGTTTTCATAAATCTTAATATTTTTAGTTTAATACAAAATTATTATGATTTTTTAAAATATATTTCTCATTATGTTTTATTTTTTTAATATTAAGTTTGAAAAAACAGTTTTAAAAAGTTTACCTTATTATGATTTTTATTGTGATTTTTTTAAATATATTCCTTATATTTCTTATATATATTTATTATTGTGATTTGTTTTTGTTTAGTAGAACAATTAGTAATGTATTATTTGTCCTTTTTTTTTAGAAAATGGTGGACAAATGTTTGGGATTTATGTTATTTACAAATTGTAATATGATTGATGGTATTGATGGAGTTGACTATGATCAACCATCAAGTAGGGGTTTTAGCATAAATGTGAACAGTAGAATTGTATTTGAACAATTCATTAAAATGGTTAGGATGTCACTTAGTGTAGATATGGAAACAAATCAGTTAGAAATAATATATATAGACATCATAATCTAGAACCATCAAGGTTTATGCCATTTCCTATTCTGAATGCACAAGCTATGAACATGTTCTCAATTGCGATGCCACTCCCGAATTTAGTGCATTTGTATGTAAATGTAAATAGGATAGGGTTGGATATAAACTTGAATGCACAATTTAGTCAGTTTGAAGATCCAACTTAATGTATTGATTCTGATCCGGAATCAATTGCATCGCCATGTGATAATGAAGATATGGCGGCTAACAGTCAGTATAGAGATTTCAGAACAAAAACAGATAATGAATTTGAAGAGTTGGATTTCGATGGTCGTGAACATGAGTTACCTTTAGATACATTCAATGATTTGGATATTAATGTATTAGATAGCATTCGAGAACATGACCCAACTATAGCCCCTGTGGACGTTGACAATACTCAGGTGTACATTATTCTTTTAATTAAGTGTAGATTATTTAATTAAGAAATAAATATTTTTTTTATCATGTATATTTAATTAAGTATAGATGGTACTTTTATTGTATATTCAAATATTTTTTATTACAATTTAAAAAGTTGTACATTATTCTTCTAATTGAGAAATAAATATTTTTTTTAATTGACAAATAATTTTTTTTCTTTCAGATCATGGCTTTAAACTTAGGACCTATTGATCCCGATGTTTTGTACGACCAGTCCATTCATCGATCATCTGTTGTATGACAATATTGTACTACTGGAGAAATATCTTGCAAGCGTCGAGAGGCAGTTGTCCAGGCACTATCTCACTTTACCCTCGAATACTACCGCTACTCCGTACATCTAGATTCTATGGGGTTGCGGACTTATTCAGTTGGATTGGCATCTGATCACAGTCTTGGTCGAGAAATAGAGGCCTGAAATGCATATATTTCAAATGTCTGTTGGAGAGTGCACTATCACTCTACAAGACATAGAAGTGTTGTTAGGGTTACCTGTTGATGGTGAGCCGGTCACAAGAGTGATGTATAATGACTGGTCACGAGTTTATCAACTTTACCTCGGTGTGACCCCACCTGCCAATAAAATTAAAGGATTGAGGTTAAGTTTGATATGGTTAGGGACACAATTCTGTGAGCTTGCAGATGATGCAAACGAGGAAACCGACATACGATATGCGTAAGCATATATACTATAAATGATGGGTGGAAGTATGTTTTTCGACCAATCAAGTCATTTTGTTCACTTGATGTTCCTGTTACTATTAGCTAACTTCTATGATGCGGAACGGTATTTGTAGGGTGGAGCATGTTTGACATGGTTGTATAGACAACTGTACAAAGCAACAAGACCGTGAGATAGCTAAGCCTCTCATACTTTTGCAACTATGGGCTTGGGAGCGGTTTCCAACAATGGTTCTACAGCTACAACATGTAAATGACACTCAGTTAGTTGGACAAGCCTACGATTCTCGGTATGTTATTTTAATTCAATTTAACTTTTATATGACTGATCTAGTTAATTCAAAATCTAAATTATCAATTTAAATTTTAGGTGGAGAGATAAATTTTGTGTGACTAGGACAGCCACACATGTAGTCAGCTAGTACAGATATATGTTTAATCTGCTTCAACCCGATCAGGTACATTAACACTGAATCAAATTGATTAATTTATATATATATATTTTTTTTTATTGTATTTGTCTTTAATGTTTTCCAATATAATATTTTGGGTTTTAGGTTATTTGGGAGCCCTACAAAATTATTATGCACACCTTGCCCAATTTTTGTACGAATGATCAAAACATATAGCGAACGATAAGTTCTCTTATATGTTTTCACATTGGTGGGTGGCATCTTCCTGACAGGGTGATGAGACAATTCGATTTTCAGTAGGATGTCTCATCGCCTTGTAATACTAAACCCTACTACATGATATTGATTTAAGGACTGGAGATTGATCCGAAAAAAGTTGCACATTTGGTAGTGCGATGGCACGGTTGTGCAAGCTTTATTGCAGTAAGGGTTTCTATTAAACAGTTTGACAGGGATATCACTCAAGACTACATTCATTGGTATAATAATATCACAAGATGCTACATCACTCGTCCGGAAGTAGTTGTGGGTCATCTGGTAAATGAATGAATATTATCTAAGTATTTTTAATTTAGATTTATTTTAAATATTATCTAATTGTTTTATAATTCACAGAGATCGAACAACAGTAGACTTCATGATGTTGTGAATGATCCGAACCAAGTTCTTGCTATATGTAGTGACAACTAGAGCTATATGAAGGAGATACATTATATGTACGATATACCTATTGTTCCTTCATCAGCTCCTAGACGTAGAGGACCTATTCGGGAAGAGGATGAGTTCGATGAGGTTGCCCACAATGTGGAAGAGTTGCCTCTGTGATGCAGACGTAGAGCCAAACTGATTATGTTAGTCCGATGATGATGATGCTAGCATTTGGTTCAGGACATTATGACTCAGAGGTTGGTCCATCGTCTTCATACGTGCATGGATATGGTCAGAGTCGTGGAGAGCATAATGAATATTTATATTATGAAGCGCCTACAGAGGTACCAGAGCAACATCAAGAAGAACCAGAGTAACTCCAAGTTCGAAGTCAACGATGACAACTAGCTCGTAATCGATGACGTCCTCCTTGTGGGACACATTGATTTTTGTAATTTTTTTTTATATAAATGAGATATTTTAATTTACACTTTATTATTTTTATGAGATTATTTTTTTTTAAATTTGTTCTTTTTAGAGTTAAGTTAAGATGGTTTAAAAAGTAATAAAATAATAAAAAAAAAAATGTAAAGTGAAATATACTATATAATAACATAATGAAAAATTTTAAAAAATAGAAAAATGGAGGTCGAATTAATGGAAAATTTTTAGAAAAGACTCGACAACCTAAAAAAAACTACAATATTTTTATAAATAGTTTTCAAACAACAATATTTTTATAAATACTTTTGAAAACAACAATATTAGTATAGTTTTCCCAAAACTCTGACCCTTGTGCAAATTAATCATTAAATTACTTTGACAGCAAATTTCATATATATATATATATACACACACGTATGTATGTATATCAATAAATATATATATTAGTGTATACTAGTGACATCTATCAATATCAATAAATGATAGATAATAATAGTCTATTAACCACTATAGACAATAACATTTTGTTATATTTGAAAAATATTTTCAACAATATTGTCATTTAAATGAATTTCTTTATAAAATGTTGTTATACTTCCAACATTTTTAAATCAATTTTGCATAATACATAAGCTCTATAATTCATCCAACACCTAAGAGAACTTTTTAAAACGAGATTATGATCAATAATTTATTAAACAACAATTAAGAGATGCTTTTATATTGACTTGAAAAAAGAATATATTTTTTTTAAAAAAAACTCATTTCTATTTAAATATTTTTAATAAAAATCAATTAAAATACACTTGAAAAATTGTTTGAGTGCTTTTCAAATCCTCCCATTTTTTTTGAAAATAACTCATTTTTTAAATTAAACACTAGAAAATGTATTCTAAAAGAATATAGAACTTTTTAAATTCTAAATTTGAAGTGTAGTCGGAGAAAATTGAAAGTCTACAATGGAAAATTCTCTCCCTGTCCCGTTCCTTTTAGCTAATGGAAAAGTTTTCCATTTTCAAATGAAATTGATGGGGTTAATAATAGCAAAATGGACAATAATTTTGACCACATATTTGATAACATTCATGCAAGCTTATTGTTATTATAGTTTCTTAGAGATCAAAACACGAGAAACTGTACATAGGTTAAGAAATAATAATATCGAGTTCAAAATTCAAGAACCTAATAAACACTTCTAAAAATTCAAGGACTAAATAGACAAATCTAAATTAAACTTATAATTTAACCCATCATTAATCTACCCTGTTCTTCAATTTCTTTTAGCTATCATCCATAAAGGTAAAAATATCTCTTCCATTACAGGCATGATTTGGAAGGGAAAGTAAAAGTCATTGTAAATTCAGATCCTTATAAGAAAATAGTAGCAGATACCATAATTAAAACAAAAAATAATAGTAATAGAGCTGGCTTTTCTTTCTATTCATCCAAAAGCTCTGGCAGTAGTTGTCTCCATCCCTTGCTTGATCTAGCAGAATTATGGCCACAGAGGCAATTAAGTCTTTTCCGGTTCATGTCAAAGCCCTTTACCATGAAAGAATGAATATGAGAAAAGGTATTTATTAGTTACAGCAGAGCCTCAAATGTATTGACAATTTCCCGAGAGCTTTGTTAAATTCTCTCTGTTTGATGAGTCTAGAAAGGTTTTATAATTAATCATATGAACCTCTGAAGAGGCACATATACATACCCGAGCTGGGTGGGGCAGGGTGGGGGAGAGTTTAACTTCCATACCTGGGGATGGAATCCAATGACGAACTATGAAGATAGCATACAGATGTTTAAAAACACCATCACAACTACAGAGAAAAGTATGAACTTCTTCACCCCCGATGATAAGTTCTTATTTCTTCTTTCCAGTGCCAATCGATAATAGTTCAAAACTTCGAAGTGCATCATCACGGCTGTTTTTTGTAGCAGAAGAACGGAGGAAGGATGGTTTTGACTCAACCCCAGGTTGAATCCTTTGAGTAGAAGCAGACAGACGGCTGCTGCTTGACAAAAGTCGGCTTGAGCGGAGTTCGCTTGGCTCCCCAGAGGAGGTAGGCCGACTGCTCGACAATACAGGCCTCTTAGAAGCACTCCCTTGCCGAGAAGAACTCCGTGCTCGTTCTGCATCCGGTTGCTGCAACATTGGAGGAGGAAGAGAAAAACTATAAATGGAAACATTTGAGCACTAGTCAGTAGAAACTGTTCCCAGATAACTCAACTGGATATAGCTACAAAACAAAGAATCTTAGAATACGATTTTATTGTGGACTAAACAACTCACCACATCCTTGGAAGAAGGCACACCATCAGAGGATCTGTGTCTGGAGTGATCACTGTGTAGACCAATCCCAGTGCCATTCCTTCTAGCAAAAGCCTCCATTGCACCAGAAAATTTATCTCGGAGATCTTGTCCCACTAAATGACATATTGAAAGAGAATACGTTCGGCTAATCAATAACCTTTTTATTTCAAGTCGGTGGAGATTTAGGAATAATCAACAAATTATGGGAACATAAAGACAAAGTTAAGCATTAAAGACCCAAATGCTAGAAACCCTTGAAGTTTGAAAATAAAAACAATCAAAAACTACAACAAGACCGGATGTTTCTTCTCGCAGTTGAACTTAAACACAACTCTTACCATCTTACAATTTTATATCTATGGCCAATGCTATTGGTGGAACAATCAACATTCACGAGCTTTAATACAAACTTCTATACCTAGCAGGGATAAGAGTTACCTAAAGGCCTCTCCACTCTTTCTGCAGATGGTCCAGGGTTTATCGCTGCTTTCCCAGTTGGCTGTTGATGACATAATCATGAAGAGAAACAAGAATGAGAACATAAACATAAAGAGAGACTATCAAGGTAAATAAATATACTCTCTTTATATCTCATTTTCCTTGACGACATGGGAAGGATTTTAGGTACATACTCGTGTCCTAGAACTGGAGCCAATCTGTGGATATTTCAATATAGTCCAGTCAAATACGTAGTCAAATTGGTAACCTGCGACAATTACAAGGGTCATGCCCACTGTCGCTACTTTTAATACAGTTCATGGAAACTTTAGTTGAAAATGGAGAAAAATGCTACAACATAAGCTATCAGTAGTTACGTCCATCAAATGAACAAGGTTTAAGACTGTAACCGCAAATAGCTCGAGTAGCTATTAGGACAGGACTAACCTTCTCTAATGAAAAGATCACGGAAAAGGCTCTTCAGATAGGAATAGTCTGGTTTGTCTTCAAATCTTAGGGCTCGGCAATAGTGGAAGTAAGATGTGAATTCCGTTGGATATGATTTGCAGAGGACCTAAAAGAACAAGATAGCCCTCTCCGCATGTAAAGTGTAAATATTTTTATGGTTTTTTTTTATAGGACTAAATATTTACAGTTAATGTATCAATGTCAAGTGACTGAATTCTCTTCATCAATAATACAGAACAAATAGCAAATGAGAAATCGAGCATCCATGCAAAATTGACAATTGTTCGATACATAGCATTCTATTTTAAGAGCTCATAGCAGTAAATCCCTACTTAAGTATCCACCAAATCTAGAATATATAGCCAAATGTTTGCCCATTACTGGTCAACGATGGTAGTTTATTCTATTTCTCTTCAACAATTTAAGAAAAAAGATGTAGAAATACCTCAATTGGAGTGAGCATTTTCTTTTCACTAATCTTATCATATTTTTGCTTTTTGGTCCCTGCTCTCAAACCCTGCCAGGGAAGACTGAAATAACAAATTGAGAAAACCAAATTAAATTTCGGACTGAGTTAAAAACAAAACAAGAATAGAGTACACAAAGAGAATCATCAAAACCTTCCCCTGAGAAAATACATAAGCACATAGCCAAGAGATTCGAGATCATCTCTTCTGCTTTGCTCTGCAATGAAACAAAATATATATTGGAATGGTTTCAAAGAATTGAGTTTCAATATGGATGGATCCAAGAGTCAATGGTTCAATTACCGACTCCAAGGTGAGTATTAATACTAGCATAGCGAGCTGTTCCTGTGAGATTCTTATTTTCTCTGCACGAAAAAGATAGATTGATTCAAGGAATTTTAACATTAACTTAATTATTTTGGACAAAAGTTATACTGAACAACTACACCGGCATGTTCAGATAAAAAAAAAAAACACATCAGAACAACTGGACTTTCACCCAACCAAATGGAAACCAATTAAAGTGAAAATGAGCTGCCAGAACTATTGCCCCGACTTTTTACTTTACTTGATTTATGAGATAAGCAAGGAGAAAACAGCTGCTTTTAGATGCTAGTTTGCCAATACCTGTATGGTATATGCTTGTGTGTTTGAAGATCCCGATACTTTTTTCCAAGACCATAATCGATAATATATACCTGTTCAATAATTAGCCAATAAGCTGCTTAGGAAAACGACGTCATCATACATGAGCTCGATATCACCAATTTTCATTGCCCAAATATACCAACATTCACACAGAGCCAAAACACAACAAAATTTGTTTGTGATATTATTCATTATTTAAAATCTAATGGAGAATATTCCATTCTTGCATCCCAACCTGCAAGAACTCGTGCTAAGTTGTCTTCTGTCAGGCTTTATCAATCAAAGAGAAATTAAATCCCAATAAACTTCTTACACTACCCATCTCAATTGTTGGCAGGTGAGGAAAGTTGGTAGACAGGAAACTTCACTTTAACAACCAAACATGGCAATTAAATTAACGATTGAAAAAAGGGAAGGAGCCTCCTAGTCCTGATATTTTGTTGTAATCATATTGTTGGTTAACTCTTGAACATTATCAATATTAAAAAAGGTTACCAACAAAAAGACATGAAAGGCACATCATAAATAATTTTTACTGTGCGGTTAGAAAGAAAAGTTCTAAATGCAGCTGATTGATGTAAACAGAATAGAAGTAAGATGGCCATTCTCAGATGTGATACATAATATCAAATACCTGGTTAGTCTAATATCAAATACCTGGTTAGCCTTCCGCCCCAACCCCATGAGAAAGTTGTCGGGCTTTATGTCACGGTGAAGGAACCCCCGTGAGTGCATGTACTCAACTCTGTTTATCTAAGGAAGCAAATGAAGAGAATAAGCCTAATAACCACACAAAACTGAGCCTTCTTTCAAAAAATGCATACTTACTAACTGATCAGCAAGCATTAATACTGTTTTCAAAGACAGTTTCCGATTACAGTAGTTGAACAGATCTTCGAGGCTTGGCCCAAGGAGGTCAATGACCATAACATTATACTCACCCTCAACTCCAAACCATTTGAGATGAGGAATACCAGCTTCACAAAATGAATGATACATAAGCTACACACAAGGATTGCAAACTAAAAAAAATCAAATCAAATCAAAATCAAAATCAAACTCAATATGGAAGTGGTAGGAGAAAAACGCACTTCCTCCTTGAAGAAGCATATAAAGTTTTGATTCATAGTGAAGCTGAGGATGCTTGGTTTTCACAGATTCCTGGAAAGAAAAGATGTCACAATTTGATTATTGAAAATTAAGACTTTGCCACTGGAGTCAATAGATTAGAGATGCTAATAAAGAATATTGATATACAAATGCGTTTCCCATTATCTTACATCCACAAACTTGAACGTAAGATTAATAGATAAAGCTAAGATAGCCACTTTGGAGCAATTAAAAAGCCTAAGTCACAGGTGTTTCCAAGTTCCAATTACATACTAGAATACTTGATGAACATACTAAAGTTTTATTGAAAAGTGATGAACATACTAGAGTTATGTACTAAATACAGGAAGGAGAAGATCTTTTACATACCAGCTTAACAGCCACTTCCTCCTCAGTTTGCACATTAGTACCTACAACAATCCAACCAATACCAATATTAACTTCAGAGCAATCTGCTTCTCAAAAAGTATAAAATGAGCAATTGACAAAAATACAATAAATACATTGAAAAGCCCTTTTTAAAAGCACTCTAAAAGTAGTACAAGTATAACAGAATTGCATACCCAAATACAGTTCACCAAAGGATCCGCTTCCAATCTTCCGGCCCAACTTAAACTTCCCACCAATTAAATGCTCCATGATTGATCTCGAATCGAATTAAAGCAATCGCAGTTCACCCTTTTGTCAACTCAGCTAACACAATCTCCAAGAACCAGCAAACCCCAAAAGACTAACCCTACAGTAACAGTTCAACAACCAATCCGCAATTCCTATATCCTTGTAACGGTTTCAATCTCCAAACACCATCTCAGATCCACCAACTTCCAATCAAACTTTCAAGCTTCGAGTAAAAAAAAAACTAAAGCTCAAAAATCCAACTCCAGACCGCCGAAAATACTTCAAGTCACACTTAAAACCCCAAAATATGATACAGAATGAAGAATCTAACAAATAGAAATTAGTGAATAAGCAAAAAAGAACCCAATCCCCAAACGAGCAAAGGGCTCTTCGGTCATTTGGGAAGAGTGTGATAATGTACTCCCCCCACCCCACCCCCGAAAAAAAAAATCAAAAAAATCAAAAAATAAAAACCCACAACAGGAATAAGAAACGGATCTTCAAATCGGAATTGTCAGAGAGTAAAGATCAGTACAGGGGGGAAATTATGGAGAAGATGATAATGAACTTTGAAGGTGAAAAGAATCGGATACTTAGCGGTATTGGCAGCAAAGAATAAAAAAATTGAAGTAAAATAGAGGTAAAAAAAATTTGGAAGAGATTTATGAAAGATTGAAAATGGTGGAAGGGACATGAAAGGTAGGAAGAAAGGAAAGGAATTTTGAGAGATGAGATTGAAGTGGGAAAAGGAGGGAAAGTGGAGCAGAGAAAAGGAAGAAAAAAATAGATGAGAATTGAGAAAGTACCTGAATGATATTTGATGAGCAAAAGAAAGCTGGATGATAATATGATATAATAAATTATATTATTTTATTTTATTTTATAAAATTCATATATCAAAAATTAATTTTTTTATTTTTTTTTATTTTTTTCAGTTAGCCAAACACCAAACGTGTCAAAATTTATCCTAGTTGAAATCTCTGTTTTTTTTATTGTTCTTTTTTAATTTTTAATACTAATGGTCAAACCGACCTATTATCCAATTAATTAAATTTTCAATAATAAAAGTTGGACCTTTTTATTTTTGGTATTGAATTATTGTATAGATATTTGGATTTTTTTAAGAAAATGATTACATGTCAATTACAGATCAGTTATAGTCATAATAAGATTGTTGTTGTAAAATCTATCTTATACTAATTTGAACTAGTGATATACCTTACAAACAAAACTGCATTGATAAATTAGTACTATGAGATATTATTAGTTTAGTATTTCTCTCGTTTATGTAATTCAATAAAATTCCACTATATATAAAAAATTATGTAGGCCTAATGTGCTTGACTAAGTGCTCGGGGTTGCTAGGACGAGTTAATTTTGTTATTCCTTCCGTCAAGACTTTAGTCGCATTGGTAAAATTTCAAATGGTGGTGTATAATACTCTGTCCAATTATTGTTTCACTTATAGCGAAATTACTTTTTTCGTCTAATAATTTTTTAATAGCAACAATACAATTTTTAGAAAATTACAAAACACTGTTATAAATCATTTTCGAATAAAAAATCACGAGTTCAGGAGACAGGAGTAGTGTAAGAGATGGATCGATGGGCTGAGGGAGGAAGAAAAGGAGAGGCGTTGGAGATGGCACCGATAGACATTCATGAAATTGAGTTTGAAACTGAAATCGAGCAAGAGGATGGCATTACAACGGAAGAAGGGTTCAGAGAGGAAACAACCTGGATGAATCCGATAGTAAGATATCTAAGAGAAAGAGAATAGGCTTTAGAACAAGCAAAAGCCAAGAAAATACAGAGACGAGTAGCTCATTACATACTAAGAGAAGGTAAGCTCTATAAGAGAAGTTACTCAATGCCCTTGCTAAAATGCCTCACCAATGATTAGGTAAATTATGTGATGAGGGGAATTCATGAGAAGGTATGTGGTAACTACTCTAGAACAAGGTCCTTATGTCACAAGATTGTGAGGCAAGGATATTATTAGTCAACTATGCTTCAAGATGCTCGAAAGTTTGTAAAGGCATGTGACCAATGTCAGCGATTTGCACCAATTCCGAGGCAACCGCTAGAACCACCAACTAACATTATTAGTCCTTGGCCATTCGCACAATGGGGAATAAATCTCATTGGATCACTTCCCTAGGGCAAAGGGCAAATAAGATTTGCGCTGGTAACAGTGGATTATTTTACAAAATGGGTTGAAGTGAAGGCACTAGATACCATAATTGATTAGAAAATAATTAACTTCCTCTGGAGAAACATTATATGTCGATTTGGAATTTCTAATGCAATAGTTATCAATTTGATAATGTTACATTCAAAAAATTTTGCTCAGATCTTGGAATCAAACATCACCGCTCGTCTTCTGTTCATCCTCAAGCTAATGTACAAGTTGAGGCAGTAAACAAAATTATAAAACATAACCTAAAAACGAAACTTGAAGGGTTAAAAGGGTTATGGGTAAAGGAGCTATCGAATGTGCTATGGGCATATCGAACAATGGCTCGAACCTCTACAGATGAGACTCTTTTTTTTCTCTTTCTTTTAGGGCAGAAGTAGTTTGTTTCTGTAGAAATTGGTCTTCCCTCACCTGGGGTGGAACAATTTGATTCTCAAAAGAATGAAGAGTCAATAAAGTTGAGCCTAGACCTATTGAAAGATCATCGAAAAACAATATAATTTTGAGTTAATGAAAGTAATGGAAAATACCAAAGGTCCAAAGATAGAAGCACTCAGCCCAACTTGGGAAAGCCTGTATCAAGTTATTTTGTAGTCCGACCTAGGATCCATGCTTTAGATAGTTATGGAGGGAAGATCTTCCCCCATCTGTGGAATATAGGGCACCTAACTATTGGGTTGAATGTCCTAAAACTCGCAGTTCGTAAAGTTAAACATATTCTATTATCAATAATGATATTATTCAACATTTATTCAAGAAAGTTGTTATTGAATTTTGTAAACTGCATTTGTAAAGACTAAATCCAATAAACTAAGATCCATGGCTATTGTATGAATACTTGAACATTATGTGGAGACATAAAGATGGATCAAGATTGAGTAAATAGCCAAAATGGTCTATAGTATACAAATAAGGTTGGGTGCCTTATTCTAGTTACACTATCGGATGTGACCCACTCTATAATTGTTACAATTTGTTGTAAGGCGCTACAAACGAAGTGATCTTGATTCGTTCATGTATTGACATGAGGAGTGAGGGCGTCCTATGCAACGAGTTTTGCATAAGATCAGACCAAGAAATAAGTCACTCTTACTTTATAACATTGTTTATTATTTAAGACTGAATATTTCGTTTAGATGACTTAGGTAACTCGATCTTAATCCTGAGCTAACTATGAACTTCTGTTTATTCGGGATTATATTTATATTTGCATAGGTGAGGGTTAGCTCAATAGCGCCGACTCAATAAGCTTCCCATTTCAAGGGTAAGACCGGGTAAATAGCTGGGACATAGGATGCAAGATGAAATTCACACCTACCCGATTTAAGGATAGGAGGAAGGTTGTTCTCTTAAGTGTTGGATCCAAGTCTTGAACAAGGGGCCTCACCCTCTCATTAGCTTGAAAGGGACTCGGTTTAGTGATTAGATCACAAACCAATTATTCATTAGAGGATCAGTGGAACTTAAGGAGCTAGATGTAATTTCGGGAGTAAAACAACTTATTGACGCAATCATTATTACAAACAACCTGTGAAGGGTCGACTTACTAATTATGGTTAAATCAAGTGGACACAAATATATCTACAATGAAGAGAGTGCAACTATCGAGCTATAATGATGTGATTCGGTAGTTAACAAATATTGATTAAATTGGTCTAAAGAGTTTTAGCGATTAATCTCAAATAATTGAAGCTCATGATCTGTAGGTCCATACGGTCCCTCTACTAGCTTGTAAAACATGAACATATTGAATTAGTAAATTGAGTGAATTTGAAATGATTTCAATTTGAAGTGTTCAAATTGAATTTAGAGTTTCAATTTGAAGTGTTCAAATTGAAAATTAGGATTTGTATTTAAATTGTCTATTTTAAATTAGGGTTTGTATAATTATATTTGATATAATTAAATGTTTAATTTATCATACTTAAAAGAAATTGGAGAGTTTGTAATATTTAAATATTAATTACATTAATAGGATTCATATTTAAAATTAGGTGTTTGGTTAATTTAATATTTGATATTAAATCTGTAACATCCCGAATTTCAGGAAAATTCAAGTTAATTATATAAAATTATTGAGTTTAAATTTCCATTTCATTTGGAAAATTGGGATTAAATTGAAATAATTGAAAAACTTTTATTGATTAAATTGAATTTAATTGATTAGATATTCGAACTAATTATCTTGAAAATATTGAATTTTGCTCCCTATTGATTTTGGATTTTAGAGTCAACTTAAAAAAAATTAAATTAAGGAGATAATTAATTTCATGTAGTTTTGAATTGATTTAAATATTTGGAAGGATTTAATTTGTATCATATTGATGGATTTTATGTCATTTAATTTTTGTTTTTAAAGATAATTTGAAAAGTTAATTGATTTATTAATTTAATAGAATCTTTGCAGATTTTTGAGATATTGTGATAAAATATTTTATTTATCTTTTCAAATTCGAAAAAAAATAAAATAATTGAGATTTTTTGAAATTAAATGAAAGTGAAAAGAGGCAAAAAATCGGAGAGAAAGCAATTCGGTTTTTCAGCTATAACTTTCACAAAATTGTTGATTGCTACAGTTTGAACAGTTGGATCGTGCTCAAATTTGGTCAGTATGTTTGAGACATATAGAGTTTCATTTTGAACGGTTGGATCGTTGTTTGAAGCTCTGGTTTGTTCATAATCGTTGCTAAATAAAATCTGTAAAACTAAAAATTCCCAAGACCCTCACTATCAGCCGCTAGCCTAAAAAAATTATGCCGACCGACAGCAACACCTATCTATGGTAGCCACGAGTCGACGCGCCATCAGCCGCCACTACCCGGTCTTTGCCGGAATCTTGAGAAAAACCTTGGGTAAGACTTATTTTCCTTATAATTTGGGAGGTGACATTCACTCATTTGATTTTGGGTTAAATTAGTGACCTCTTTTGGTGTGAAACTTAGATTCAAGATTTGGAAGTTGTGAGGCATTGACCATCAAGATAGCGACCATTTTTCGTTTTGCAGAAAATTGGTAAAGATCGGTTATAGGTAAATTGTTGGTTGGTTATTCTTTTGGATTGAGAGTAATAGTGGACTTTTGTGACCAAGTTGATGTAAATGGTACTAATGCCTTCGTGCCAGGAGGCCTAGATTAGATTTATAAAGTTAATTAATGGACTTTAGAAGCATGATTTTGTTGTTATGGTATACTTGTTGCATGACAGTTATGAGTATTATTTCTAATCAGTACTGAAATTATGTATGTGATGCATGAATAGACCAATAGGGTTGTTTACCATCTCGCCTTGACGAATGTTTTATTTTAGAGGACCGACGGTTCAAGTTTTATGTTTGACGGTGTGCCTATGGGCCGTTAGACATGCGTGAGTCGATAGGTTCACGTTCATGTTATTTTTCATATTTGACGATGTGCCTACGGGTCGCTAGACATGCGTGAGTCGACAGGTTCACATTCATGTTATTTTTTCATGTTTGATGGTGTGCCTACAGGTCGCTAGACATGCGTGAGTCGACAGGTTCACGTTCATGTTATTTTCCATGTTTGACGGTGTGCCTACATGCCGCTAGACATGCATGAGTCGATAGGTTAACGTTCATGTTATTTTTCCATGTTTGACGGTTTGCCTACAGGCTGCTAGACATGCGTGAATCAACAGGTTTACGTTCATGTTACTTTTCCATGTTTGACAGTGTGCCATCAGGCCACTAGACATGTAAGTCAAGGCAAGACAATACGTCTTTTGGTTTCTTTTCATCATCTAAGACAGATGTAGTTTTTTTAGCCACGGACCCATCATTCTTTGCTCGTGGATGCATAGTCTGATCCTGGTAATGGGATCACTTACTGAGTATTTTTATACTCAACCTTTCTTAATTTATGTTTTTCAGGTAAGGATAGGAACGGACCGGCAGGTAACAAGAGGGATCTGTGACCGTGCCATATTGGACATGTAAAATGCTTCCTCTCAGTTCACGTTTTCAAGCTATTTAAAAGTTTTGATTTGAAATTCGATGTTGGTCAAAATTTTATCTGTTTACGATTTTATTTTTGCATTATTTTAGGGGCCCCGAACAAAGGTTTTACTTATTTTGGAAAATTGTCTTTATTATTTAATGAAATTTATTTTCCTCAATGATCAAAATGTTTTGAATGTAAATGTGTAATTATGAGTAACGACCCTTATCAGAGTACTCAAAAGGTCGAGCTGTTACAAAATTATTATTTAATAAATTAAATTTGTTTATTTAATAAATTAAATTTGTTTATTTAATAAATTAAATTTGTTTATTTAATTAAAATCAAATTAATTTTCATTTTAATTCAATTTCAGAAATTTAATTATTGTTTTTTAAATTTAGTTAATTTTGAGTTAATTAAAATTAGAAACAAAAGATGGAAATTAAGGTTGATAGTGGAGATTTCCAATTTTTGAAAATCTTGATGTGTGTTCACAATACAATTCCACCTAACCCACTAAACTTATCCAATCGAAGTGTCCTATTAGTGCTAGCATGATTTTGATGAACAAAACTCTCAATTTTCTGGTGGAAAAAAAAAGTAGAAGTTGCAGATTTTTTAGGAAAATTCTAAAATTCTCTCTCAAGCACTCAAACCCTCACAAAAATTCCCTTCACAATTCTCTTTAATCTTGAGTTCGACCACTTAAATTCAATGCTTGGAATACTAGAGAAGATCTCTTGGTGGTTCAATGAGGTGTTGAAGTTCAGATTTCGTGAGAAGCAGCTTGGAATTGGAAGATTCATCAAAGGAATCAATTCTGAAACTCTCTTTGTTGAGGTTTTGCATGTTTTTTAGAACTCAAATTAAATGTAATTAGTGTGCTTATTGGTTCTGATTGCTTCCGTTGCATGCTTCTATATTCCATCACTAAGGATCTACCATCAATAGCTTTGTAAAAAGAACTATGAAGAATAATGGCGAGAGACTAAAAAATGGGCAGAAAACTTGGTAAAGGTTTTGGAAAAAACTGAAGTTATAAAGAGCAATAAGAGGCTCTAGCACGAGTGGTGTAGCTTGGCCTAGGACTCCCAAAATGAGGGGGACCTCAAGATGCCAATTCATGTTGCCCTCTGACGATTTAGCCAATAACTCAAGTTTAAAGTTTATGAGGTCGAGGCTCTGGTCGACTTATGACTTCAGGTCGAGGTGAAACCATTCTTCTGCTGAGTCTATAATTGGTCGAGATACTCGATAAAAATTTTGAGGGAACTAAAATCGAGGTCGAGGCCAACCTCGAGGTTCCAAGCCACTTGCACTAAGACAATTCAACCTCAAGCTCCATAAAATATTCCTTTTCAGCCAAGATAATGAATGAATCTAATAATAATAATAAGAAAAAAAGGACCGGGTCAACCAGCCAAAACAAAAAAAATGTGCATGGTCGAGGTCGAGCCTGACCCACACGCTGGATGTGTTAAGGTCCCCTCAGTTTGTGACACACACCTCTGATCTATGCCTTATATTGTACCTGCTCCCTCTTTGGCAAGTGTATGACAATAAAAATAAGAAAATAATAATAGTAAAAAAAAAGTATATGCATAAAAACAAAAATAAATTAAGGAAAGCCTAAAATCAAGCCCTATGAGGCTTGATAATACCATTCCAAAGATAATTTAGGGATTAAGAACTTTGGAGTCTTTGAACCAATGAAAGCCTAAAATCAAGCCCCGAAGGCATGGTAAGGTCATTCCAAGGATAATTCAAGGATTAAAAACCTTAGAGTATTTGAACCAAGGAAAACTTAAAATCAAGCATAAGAAGTTTGGTAAGGTCATTCCAAGGATAATACAGGATTTAAGAACCCTGGAGCCTTTAAACAAAGGAAAGTCTGAAATCAAGCCCTAGGGAGTTTGATAAGGCCATTCCAAGGATAATCTAGGGATTAAGAACCCAAGAGCATTCAAAATAAGGAACGTCTAAAGTCAAGTTGGTGAGCTAGACAGGTTATTTCTGACAAATCATAAGAAGTGAGAATCAACTTTTGAAATTAAGAACTGGGTAGTCCAAAACTCTAAGGTGCACATCTTTTAGGGCTAAGTCTGTCAGATTGACAGTACTCCCAATCAAATATTAGTGAAAAATAAATTCAATGATTTTGGCCTTCAAATAAATTCAATGATATTATAGGTCATTTTTTGGACCAAGAATTACGAGCTCAGGAAGACGGAAGGAGTGTAAGAAACGGGTCAATGAGATGAGGGAGGAAGAAAAGGAGAAGCGTTGAGCCAAATGGCCAAACCTGACCTCGGTGATCGAGGCATGTTGGGCCATCTGGCCTAATTCACCCACTTTTGCCTCAAAAGCCAAGGTGGAGGTGAACCTTTTTCCATCCCAAAAGATTTGCTTCTCAGATGCCATGGTCCAAGTCCCCTTGAAAATCAACATCTCATAATCCCCTTTACCTTTCCTACTCCTCTTTAGGATTAGGAATCCAAAGCCACCACACTATAAATAGGAGGCTATAGACACACCTAAAGATAAGTTCTTCTCCCTCATCTCTTATTTATTTATTATTTTTTTTTATCTTGCAAGTCATCTTCCTTCCTTAAAATTATAAATTCACTATCGAAAGCACATGAAGGTCAGTTGAGTCTTCCTGCCCAAATTTTTCCATCAACACTAATATAATTTTAAAAGCTAAGCTATAAATTTACGTAACCAAACACATTTTTATTCTTCATATATAAAATAAAAAATAATATTGAAAACCAAGAATGATACATGTTGTTAATAAAAAAAAAATTATGAACAAATGATATGATTAATTAACTAAAATAAATGAAAACAAGCATAGTATAGTATATAACAAGAATAATATAATATATTATAACAATATTTTCTAGAAAATCATGCAAAGTGGGTTTAGGAGATACCCTCTCCCCTTCCCCTTCTCCATCTTATAAAGAGGTTTGAAATTCTATCTAATTAGATTTGATGAATTTTTTTAGTACAATAATTGCAGAGTGGAAAATTAAATCTCTGGCCTCTTGAATTGAAGTATATATAAATACCACTAAACTAAACCAACTTTGATAAATAAGATGATTTACTTTTGTTATTTCTATTTACGATATTCACTTTTGTTACTTATAAATATATATTAGTAAAATGTCAATTGTCATATAAACTCATATTTCTATAACTTATTATATAAATATATGCTTATAGGCATGTGAATAGGATCATTAATGTTAGGTATAAGATAATATACATACGAGTTTTAAAATAGAAAAATATCTATCAAACATCTACTAATTACCATTTTAAACGAAAATGATTTAATCTTTCATGATCGGTTAAAAAAGTATCCATCAAACAATACCAATCTAGTATTGTTTTTATTTTATTTTAAGAAAGGTATTATTGTTTTTCATTATTGACATTAATAATAGTTGAAAGTGGAAATTAGAAAGTAGGAGTAAAATAACTATACCATGCATATTATTTTTTCAAAATAGGTAGGATAGAGTTGGTTATGTGTGGTTAAAGCAAAACCAGTAGCTAAAAAGTTGTAATGTACATCAACTAAAGCCTTTTTCTTAAAAGAAGAAACAATTTAACCAACTTTATTTGCTTTCTAATTTGAAATAAACATCCCTATATAAGAATGATGGAGAAATGGCAATGAAAGACTTTTGCCCACGAGGGTTTGATTAGGTTTTTACTTGGTCTTCGAATTTTAAAAGTAACATTTTTAACGTTCAAATTTAGAAAATAGTTATTAGTGATATTAAAGTTGATCGTTGCTTGATTAACGAAGAATTATGTGGCACAGTTTATTAATATTATTTTAAATTTTAGCTTAGTTGGCCTTTTTTCTCTCTCTCTTCCTCTTGGTTTTGTATTCTAACTAAACTTTTTTTAATCTCATGACCAAATAAAATCTAACTAAATCTCAAGAATGAATAATTTATCTTTTTTATATATAATCTATATATAATATTTTAAAATCTCATAACAAATTTAATTATTTTAAAATTCATTTGATAACATACGATTTTTTTAAATCTTGTTTTTTATTAGGAATATATTATAATAATAAATAGATATCTATTGCTTAGTGTCCTAAAACCATGTGTCACCCTTCATATTGTCCATGCGCGTAATTATTCATGTTTGGTGTCCATATAAGTCCACATCCTACTTGTCACTTTGCCTATAAATAGTGACATTTGGTGGATCTCAAAAACATACATACATTGGTGAGAATTTCACCTCCATTAATTTTTATATTCTCCAATTATATAATTTTAGCTATTTTATGTTTTTAATTATTTTATTTTATATTATATTTTATATATTTAATTTTATTATATTATATTTTCTCTACATCTGTGTTCGCGTTGTGCTCTAAAATTCATAACATGTTATCAGAACGAACTCCTGTAATTTTTTCCACTAAAGGTAGGTCCTAAAGGTGTGCCGATTTTTTCTTCTTTGTTATAATTAACAAATTTAATGTTATTTTGCATATTCAATATCTTTTAAATTTCTAACATAAGTACAATATTTTAGAATTTTCTGTCATTGATATTAACGATAATAATTATTTGTCATGTGTACTTGATGCCGAAATCTACCTGGACGCTATGAATTTTGGGAAGACTATTAAAAAAGGAATTACAACACCCAGTCAGGACAAAGCAAAAGTTATGATTTTTCTTTGTCATCATCTCCACGAGAGATTGAAATGGAGTATCTTACAATAAAAGATCCCCGTATCTTGTAGAAAAATTTAAAAGAGAGGTATGATCATAAAAAACAATTATTCTTCCTAAAGCTCGTTATGAGTGGATGCACTTAAACCTACAAGATTTCAAATTACTAAGTGATTACAACTCCGCATTAATTAAAATTGGTTCGAAATTGTTATTATGCGGAGAGAAAATTACTGATGCCGATATGTTAGAGAAGACATTTCTATATTTCATGTCTCGAATATGCTCTTGCAACAGTAATGTCGAGAGAAAGGTTTTAAACAGTATTCTAAATTAATTTCATGTCTTCTCGTGGTCAAACAAAATAACGAGTTATTGATGAAAAATCATGAATCTCGACCAACCGGAACGACACCATTCCCTGAAGTGAATGCTGTGAATTTTAATAATAATCGTGATCGAGGCCGTGGTCAAAGTCGAGGTCGTGAGCGTGGCAAAAGAAGAAATAATTATCATTTTCCTTTTAATCATTCAAATTTCAAAAGGACCACACAAAATGATGATCACAAAGGAAAAACTCCATAAGATAAGAGTTTAAAAAGTGTTGAAAATAAATATTTTCGATGCAGAATGACTGGGCATTGGTCACGTATCTGTCGTACGTCAAAACACTTAGTTGACTTTTATCTAATCTCCCTAAAGGAAAAAGAGAAAAATGTGGAAGCAAATTTTGCATACCAGGATAGTGACATATTTAACCCATCCCATATGACAAATTTGGATGTGGTAGATTTCTTTGGATTTCCTGAAGAGAAGATGGACGTAGTTGATGGAACATCAAGTGTTTCTTTTGATTTTGAGAATATCTAGACTTAATGTTATTGTTTTCTTTTATCTATCTTCATGTTTTTTTAAAGTAACTTTTGTATATTTTAAGTGTTATTTTTCTTATTGTAATTATTTTTTTTAATGAAGAAACATGGATCATTTTCATATGTTGGGTGTTTAAAAAAAGAGTAAAGAATATTTATGTCTGATAGACAGTGCAACTACACACAATACTTACAAATAAAAAGTACTTTTCCAAATTGAGTATGCTGAAAGCAAAAGTAAATACAATATCAGGTTCTGCAAACTTGATCTACACACAATACTTACAAATAAAAAGTACTTTTCCAAATTGAGTATGCTGAAAGCAAAAGTAAATACAATATCAGGTTCTGCAAACTTGATCGAAGGTTTTTGAAAAGAAAATATTATTTTGCCTAGAGGAACAAAATTTACAATTAACAATGTATTGTTCTCTAGTCAATTAAAGAGAAATCTTTTAAGTTTTAAAGATATATGGTAACACTCTGCACATTTTTTTAATAATAATGTAATTTCAGTAACTTTATTATTTGGAATTTTAGTAATTGTTATTAGTTGGAGGGTATTTTTGGAATTTTGGACTTCAAGTGTAAGTGCAAGAATTTAATTGTTGGCGTGAAATTATTCAAATTGGAAATTAATGGCAGGAATTAATTTTCTTTTGAAATGGAAAGGAATTTAATAGTATAAAACGGAAAGGAATTAAATGTAATTATATTTATTTCCTTTATTATTATTGTTGTTTTTTTCAAAAAAAAAAATTCAAACCCCACCCCCTTTTCTTCCTCACGTTTGTGAGCCCGTCCGACGCTGCCCAAAGCCGCCTGTCAGTTTCTTCTTCATGACCTCCGTCCACCACTGCTCAAGCATCGTTCGCTTATGCCGTCACTAGATCTATCGATTTGGGTAAGATTTCTGCCGTTTGGGTTTGTTTTTGGTTGATTCTTGAATACTCATTTACTTTTGACATCAATTGATTGATACCCATTATGTTTCAACTTTGGATTCAAGTTTGTGAAGGTATTGAGGTGTTGTTCAGTGAAGTTGGAGTTTGTTTTAGCGAGTTTTGGTAAGTTTTATGCTTTGATTACCCTCTTGTGGATTAATTTTGGTTGTTGAGAAATTTTGGTAAAGTCATTTGGAAGTGATTTTTTTTTACGAAGCTACATATGGATAATTTATTTGAGACATTAATAGTGAAGTATGTATTTGATTCAAGCTTTAATCATGTAAGCCTAATTTCAAATTATGATTAGGGGGTTGATTCAAGAATTTCATTCAAGATGAAGAAGAGTTTGGTTTGCTAATTATTTGGGCTTAAAATTGGAGGTTTGGAAGGTGAATTCGAATTGGACCACACCTTAGGTAAGGTTATCTGGAAATATTTTGTAATATTTGGGTGTTTGGAATTTGGCCTTAACTATTAATTTTAAAGCTTGGTTTACGTTTAGGCTTGATTAAGGATTCAAGAATTTCACAAATATTCAATTGCTTTTTGGTTCGACCTAATATCAAGGTAAGTAATCTTACTACTGGAACTGCCCACGGGCCAGGCTCTAGATGTATGCTAGCATGATAGATGGATGTTATAGAAGAATGACAACATGATAGACTGATAGTATATTATAACCAATGTATGTTCTGGTATGAGATCTGAAAGATTTATTTGTGCACCTAAACACTTGAATGCTAGCATGAGATGATACATGATTCCATATGGTTGTATTTGATCTGAGGATATTGAGGTATATATGTATGTTGTAGAACCATGAAGTTGAGGTATATGTGTATGTTGTAGAGCCATGATGTTGAGGTTTATATGTATGTCATAAATTCGTACAGTGATGATTATGATGTTGAGACTGTGCAAATGTCCTTACTGATTAGTTAGATGCCCATTAGATATTGTGTTTCCTTCGGGATTCACCAGTTTGTGTTTCCTTCGGGATTCACCAGTTTGTGTCTCCTTCGAGATTCACCAAAGGTAGTGGGCATACTTAACTACAGTAGGATAGAAATCAGTCTCCTTCTTGTTTCATGTGCATATGTGTCCCATGAGGACTAAAGCAGTTTCTATGTTTCACCAGAAGTGGGTATCTAGAGGACATAAATGCCCAGCCTGACCCTAGTAGTGGGGTTACTTACTGAGTATTTTATACTCATTCTTTCTCATGTTGTTGTTTTAGGTAAGGGTAGAGATGCACTGGCGATGGACAAGCAGAATTCGTGATCGAGCCACTGGGACTAGTTTTTACGCTTCCGCATCATGAAATTTAGAGTTCTTTTCATGTTTCTCTTAACTTTTAGTTTTGATGTTTAAAACTTACTTTAAGAATCGTTTTTCAGACTTAATTACTATTCTTTATGATTTATGGGTACCCTACTATTGTTTTAGTATTTGGATTTAATGAAAGTCTTTTGAACTTACCTTATTTAATTAGCATTTATTTCACCACAACTGAGTGTCGCTTTGAGTTTCATACATGCATGTATTTAGTAACGGCCTAACTTAAGTCCTAGGGGGTCAGGTCGTTACATATATGTTTCAATGGTTATCATATTGAGACTGATAGTAAGAATAATGTGGAATATCTATATATCATATCCACTATCTCAAATGAAAAAACGTGTATTGGAAGAATTTATCTGCTTTATCTTCTGGATTGTATTATACTCATATACAAGTAATTGAAACATATGCAACAATGAACTTGAAGTTCATGAATCCAGACATATTTACAATTTGGCATGACCGATTGGGTCACCCAGAATATATAATGATGAGGAGAAGTATTGAGAATTCAAATAGACAACCATTGAAGAACTAGGAGATTCTTCAATCTAATGAATTATCACCATCAAGCGATATTGTCACCGTCGGACGATATTTGTTTAGGCCGACAGTATTTTCGCATCGTCAGGATAATTTTTAACTCTCGAAGGTTTTTATAAATTACAACTGTCGGGATTGTTGGGGTTGATGCCCTAAAGTCTTGTGTCCTGTAGTTTGTAAACAGTTTGTACGAACGCTTGTGTTGTATAATATATGATATTTACTTCACATCTTGTATTTTGCTCAGTTGCTTGTTTTATTTACTTTACCACAAACCAAGAAACATAAAATCCCTGGTTATCTGTATGTGACTCAAGCATTTATGTGGTGACATACAAGTGGATCATGTCTTGAGTAATAACCAAAATGGTCTGTAGTATATGAATATATGAGGGAATCCTTATCCTGGTAACACTACGGATGCGGCCCGCTTTGTGGAATGGTCACAAGTGTTGTGACTTTTCATAGATGGTCTAATCCTGATCATTCATGTTGGGGACGCGAGTGGGGGCGTCCTATACAAAGAGTTTGTATAAGACCTGACCACGAAGTGTTAATGTCTCGTTATATAACACCGTTTATGACAGAGACTTCACTTCACTAGGATGACCATAGGTAACATGACCTCAATCTTGAGTGAGTTGGGAACTCCTGCCATTGAGGGCATTCCTTTGATTTGTATGGGTGCGAGTGGCCAAGTCGCCGATTCAAACCTACCATTTTGGGGATTTGTCTAATTTGGGAGCTGGAAACTCAACTACACAAGATGAAATTCACTTCTTATCTGAGACAGGGGTAAGTAGATAGATAGCTCTCTTAACGACTGATTCCGAGACTTGAACAATGTGGCGCCACACATCTTCTCTTAGCCCAAGAGGTGTTCACACATAGATGGACTATGTTATATTGTTCATTAGAGGAATCAGTGGTACTTAAGAAGAGAGATGTAACTACAGGGACAAAATAGTAATTTGGCCCAGCTGTACTTACGAGCATCTATGAAGGGTCATCGTACTCATGATTGGTTATATCCGATGGACACAAAAATATATATATGGTAAGAAGAGTTCAGTTGTTGGTCTTTAGTGGAATGCCTGACAGTTAACGGATGGTGGATCTCATGGCTAAAGAGTTTAGTCAGCTATTCGCGCACCATTGGAGCTTCGAGCCACAAGTTCATTAGGTCCCCTGGTTAACTTGGATAAAGTCGAGAATCAGTGTTTGGGTTAATTTGAAATGTTTAAATTGACAAGAGGAAGTTTGATTGTATATGATATAATTGGACTAGTTAATTATATATGATATAATTAGCTAAATGTATGAGATACATTATGTTGGAGGAAATTAGATATAAATATGATTTATATCAAGTAGAGGAGAAATTACTATAGTAGTTTTGTGATATCAAACTATAGGGTAAAAATATTATATGTTTATATTTATTAACATTTTAATTGGTTAATTATATGATAATTAACCCAAAACCACGTTCGGACGTACGTTAGTGGGAACTGCGTCGGTTATTGTAACCGATGAATTAAAATGAAATTTGTTTCATTTTGAATCAGTCGTTCAGAAAAAGATCGAATAACGCGTTGGTCTAAAATCGTAATCGATTGCTTAAAATCGAGAGCCTATAAGATAGTCGCTCAGCGCCTAAACGATCGTCTACCTAGCGCCTAAACGATCGTCTACCTAGCGCCTAAACGATCACACACTCTGTCCTAAACACTCAGTTAGCTTACCTAAACGACCGTATAGTGTGCCGTGTTTACTAAACGAACGCCTTCTGTTTTCTAAACGATCGTTCAGTAAAATCTACATGATCGTGTAGTTTCTCCTAAACGATAAGCATCTTGCTATACGATAGCTTCTTATTCCCTTCCACTTGCTTATCGCTTACACGATCTGTTCTTCCTCCTTCCTCTACCAAACTCACCAAAGACCACGCTTTGGATTCTCACTCCGAGAATACCTGGGGCTCTTTTCTGGTGGTGTCGTCCCCATTGCGTTCGCATTTTTGCGGTTGTTCATGCTGCTATAGTCGATGCATCTGTTGGGCGTTGGTTGATCGAGTAGAGGTCATCCACTGCGTTGAGTTCCAAAGTTTGAAGACCGTTTTCAATTGGTATGTGAACTCTCTCCCTTGTTTTTTTTTTTTGTTCAAAGCATGTCGTTAATTGACTGTTTGTTTGCATAACTGTGCGTTTTGAATGTATATTGTGTATTTCGGTCACGGTGTAATTGGAGCAATCCGAATGCGCTCATGGAACTCTTCGATAAGAGATCCTTCAGGGATAAAGTAGCTTATCCCGATGGTTCGTTTTCGTTGTCTGGATATAATGGCTATCCCATCAATGCTTCCGTGGGCAAAAGTTATATTGGAACTATTTTAGCATGAAATTATACTTTTCCCTACCCTCTAGATCGTCGGGGATTGGTTACTTAGTGTTTGGAAAAGCTAAAAAATGCATAAATTTTTTTCTTTATTTTATGTATTTTATATTTTTTTTTTCAAATGTCATACCAGTTTGAATCTTACAAATATCAAATAAACAAAAATAAAATTGCCAAAATCAAATAGATGTCTAGAATACTAAATAATATATAGAAAACATGTTTGAATCTCAAGAGTTTGTCAAGTAAACAACTTACTAATACTATTTGTCTGAAATACATAACATCCACAAGTCCTTAACTCCAAAATAACATTACATGATAACAAACTACTGATAAATCCCGACCATACAACCTAACTATGCTTGTCGGGAGATGCATCTTCAACATAAATCTAGAGATACCTACAAAATACAAATTTAAATAAGTTTAATGCTCAATATACCATATATCAATCTAAAAAAGAATATAGAATTTAAAAGTCAACTAAGAACATTAATGAATTGAAACAAACCAACTCCCCCTTTAACTTCAAACCAAACTCATTATAGAACTTAAAACCCACTTTAAACTTAATCATAATTATACATTTACCACTATACCAACTTTAAAACCAATATACGAACATTAACAAATAAAACTCACTTACCCAACATAAGAATATAAACAAATTCAAATGAAGTTTATTGAATCCCCAACCACAAACTCAAATTGAACTTTAAAACCAAAAGTGAGATATAATGTCAACGTAGTTAAACAATCACCCTCTTTATCAATTTTAAGCTCAACATAAGAATATAAACAAATTCAAATAAATTTTATTGAATCCCGCCACACACACACACTTATTTTAACCACAAACTCAAATTCAACTTTAAAACCAAAGGTGAGATATAATGTCAACATAACTAGACAATCACCCCCTTTACCAAATTTAAATCCAACATAAGAATATGAACAAACTCAAATGAAGTTTATTGAAACCCTCCTTCCTTCCCCACTCTCCCCTCACACACGAATTTTTAGCACAAACCTAGTATAACATTGTGTTGGGGTTGATGCCCTAAATCTCGTAGGGACCTATAGTTTGTAAACCTTGTCTAAACAAACATATCTGTGATTAATAATATTTGATATTTTATTCACTCTGTTTGTGAAATATATGATATTTTAGATGCATTAACCACAAACCAATAAACTAATATCCAAGGTTATCATTGTAACTTAAACATGTATGTGGAGACATACAAGTGGATCATGTTTAAGTGATAACCTAAATGGTCTGTAGTATATGAATAAGGCTGGGTACCTTATCCTGGTGACACTACGAGTATGGCCCGCTTTGTAGGTATTACAAATGTTGTAAAGTGCTACAAATAATCTGATCCTGATCATTCATGTATTAGACATGCGAGTGAGGATATTCTATACAAAGAAGTTTGTATAAAATCGAACCACAAAATGCTTAGTCTCATTATATAACGTCGTTCATAAAAGAGACTTTTATTTTACTAAGATGACCATGGGTAACATGACCTTAATCCTGAGTGAGTTGTGAACTCCTGTTTATGAGGGCGGTTTTTTGATTTGTATGGGTGAGAATGGCCAGATCGCCGACTCAACTACACAAGATAAAATTCACTTTTTCCCCGAAGTAAGGGTAAGTAGATAAATTGCTCCCTTAAGAGCTGATTCTGGGTCTTAAACAATGTGGCGCCACACCTTCTCCTGGCCTGAAAGGGTTTTAGTCATAGTAGGACTATGATCTATTGTTCATTAGAGGGATTAGTAGTACTTAAGGAGTTAGATGTAACTACATGGGCAAAACAGTAACTTGGCCCAGCTGTACTTACGAGCAATTTATGAAAGGTCATCGTCTGTGGATTGGTTATATCCAATGGACACAGAAATATATCTGTAGTGCGAAAAGTGTAGCTATCGAACTTTAGTGAAGTGCCCGACAGTTAATGGATGGTGGATAATGTGATTAAAGAGTTTAATTAATTATTCACGTACTGTTGGAGCTTTAAGTTACAGGTCCATAAGGTCCCCTTGATAACTCGAAGGATTTGGTTGAGAATCAGTTTTTGGGTTAATTTGAAATGTCCAGATTAATAAGAGGAAATTTAATTATATATGATATTGATATAATGTGGAATAATTGATATAATGTATTTGATATGATATAATTGATATAATGTATTTGATACATTATTGTTTAATTGGAGGAATGAATGTTTGAATGTGATTCAAATATGTTTTCTATGAATAAGATTCATAGTTGTTAAATTTAATATAAATATGATTTATATTAAATTTCATAAAATAGAGAAAAAGAACTATAGTTTGTATTGTATATGATGCAATATTAAAACTATAGATTATAAATATAATACGATAAGTTGGTCATCATATTTATTTATAATTATTAATTATTTGATAATTAATTCTCTTTTTCTCTCTAACCACCTTAGTGGGAAGTTAATTAGTTTTTGTGGTAAATTGGGATAAATAAAATATGATTTTATTTTTTCCATGATCAGTGATATACGACTTGAGTCAAGATTACACAACTAACTTAAAGACTATATGATAGCCTCATCGCCTACACGATTGAAGCAAACTTTGCTATGCGATAGCTTGTTCTTCCTTCAATCGTCTTCCTCCTCCAAACCACAAGCTCCCTCCTAACCAAAATAGCCAAAGCCTACCACTCCTGGGTTCTCACACTAAGAATATCAAGGTCACCAAGTGGTAGTATCCTTTTTCCTCTTTTAGTTCGAGATCTTGTTGTTGTTTGGAGTGTTCGGGACTATTTGTGGTGTTCGTGACAGTACAAGGGATTTATTTGAAGAAGAGTTATTCAAAGGTATAATCTCTAAACCCTTTTTCTAGTTCAAAAGTATATTGTAATTTATGTTATAATGCATAATCTATACTGTTTTACTGTAAATGTTTGTTTAAATCGAAATGAGATTTGGACGATCTGCTTTCGCTCATAGGTTCTCTGTAAAACGAGATCCTTCAAGCATATACCCCATCTCAGAATTATTTTCAATCTCAATATAACACTTATAACTCAACTAAAAGCCCCACTTATTTTAATCACAAACTCAAATTCAAACTCAACTTCAGAACACTAACTATGCTTTACATAACTATATGTTTATGTTGTTACCACAACTGCAGGATAACAACATACACAATCTTCTAATTAGTTTACTACAAGAGTTGAAGAGTTCATACCTAGTTTGATTTATCTCTCATGAGCTATAAGATCATAGCTTTCATATCATCTATCTCAGATTGACTTCTTTCTTCCAGATTGTCCAATCTAGCCAACCTAGCCTTTAAGGGTTCTATCTCTTGTTGTTGCTCCTCTATAACTTTCGTTGAGGATGCACAGGATAATGATTTTTTTTTGTTTTTTGTTTTTTACCCTTTGGTGTCCTACCTAGGCCAATTTCTATGCCCAACATCTGCTCGCATGATTATTCTTCCAATATTGGTTCAGACCCTTCCTGGGTGGAGACTTCTCTCAGCTCGACCATTTGACTCTACATTAATAATTAGGATTAATTATTGTATGATAAATGTATATAAATAAAGTTATATTGCGGAATAAAAACTTGCATATGCATCATTAGCGGCCTAGTTAACAAACGAATTATCACTCTTAAAGTGTGTATGCTTAAATAAGTCTACTCGGTCCATTGTTTGACCGTCGGGTCCTTTCTGTAAAACAATTCACATAGAAGATATTAATAATACTTTCTTAGAAATCAAATATAGAAATATTTTTATTTTTATCGTGGATTCTCGCATGCGTATGAATGTCTCAAAACCAGCTGTATGAGAGAACTTTAGAGTTGACCGATTCCTTTGATTAGTCTCTGCCACTTTCTAAGAAAATGAGAAATTAAGAGGAAATGAGTAATTTATTTGTAAGTAAACCAAAAAAAAAAAAAAAACACAAACACACAAAAGTTTTTACTTTCCGTTTGGTGGATTCAAACTTGGTACATAAAAAGTGTCAATTTTCAATGGCATCTTTAAGTCGATTAGGTGGGTGCATTCGTGCCTCTTCAGGACTTGCATATTTTTTTATAGTTTTGTGTAGTTCCCCCTTATACTCTTTAAACGAATTTATGTTCATTGATGAAATCATTGACTAGTTGGCTGGACAAGTCAAACACAAAATGGTTCTGAATTAAAAAGAAAAGAAAAACTAATTAGTATCTATGCAAACACATATATATAATTTATAAAATATCAAATAACCATCTTATCATTAGTCGACTTTTAACTAGCTCTCTAGTTTCTATTGGTACCTCTTTCCATGTTCCATAACGAACAGAAAAAGATTCTTGAACGTTGGTACCAATGGCTTCGCTAAACCTTGTTGCATTGTTGCAAATTGGTTTCTCCCATACAGGATCGATCTCGATAGGAATTCTCCCAAATTCTTGGACATATTTATCCAAATCAACATTTCGAGAGTATTCGCGTCTCATCCTATTAGTCGTACAACCAGGCTCTGAAGAAATTATACGTCGTTAGTTTAATTAAACATTAGTTTATATACAAATTATCGATTATGGATCTAAAATAACCTGAATCAGCTCCCACGGAGGATGATGTGCTGATATGCTTGGACTCTAAATACTCCATTACTGCCTCTTCATCAATGTGACCTACCATTGTTCCTGTACAAACAACAATATATATGTTATACAACAATACATAAGTTATGAAATGAAAAAGAAGATACAGATTTACATGCTTATTCTGTATCATTAAGATGTTCATCGAAACTCAACTCCTATTAGTAGATGATTGTACATCCTCTTCCTCGTCATTTATGAAGTCATTACCAACTCGCTGGATTATCTATTCTTCTACGACTATAGGATCAACACCAACTCTACATAAACTGATATCATTCATTGATTCATTGATTAGTAATATTATTCACAACTTATAATAACTCAAGTTGGTCATTCTCACGTTCTTCCACTTCTGGCATGTCTCACACACGCTTATTTTGGACTACTTGCACCACTTTCCAATTATTAGCATATTGAACCTTGATGTAAAATACTTGTTTAGCTTGACTGGCAAATACAAAAGGCTCATTAACAAACCATTGATGAGTCGTATTAATTGATATATACCCCAAATCCATGTGTACTTTATTGGTCTTTTTAGGGTATGTATCGAATCAGGTATACTTAAACATAATTACCGTCTTCTCTTGACATACTAAAAGTCCAATACTTCATTGACAATACAATAGAAATTATGGAGATCTCCTCCACCTTCACCTTCTGAAGACACTATGATACCGTTATTTTGTGTACTTCGACAATTATCATGCTCAATACTATGATAGCGTACTCCATTAACAATACATCCACTGTATGAGCGCATTTCTGAAGCTGGCCTCATCGCTAGTGAATACATATCATCAAACATATCTCCATTTTCACGCAATGAAAGAACTTGTTATTCAGAACAGCACAATAGATCTTAAAAACCAATGTCACTCACATTAATTCAATTGAATTTTTACTTGTCTTTTAAACTAATACTTACATGAGATTTGAACCAATCAGGAAAGCCTTGTTGGTGCCTTCTGTATAAATCATCCTGACTTTGAGCTTCATGTCGAATTAGTCTCAAATATTGTCTATAAGAAAGAGACGTATCTCAATTTTCTATTTCACACTTTATATCAAAATCATAAATTACAATAGAATGTTCAAAACATACTTTCGATAAGCTTTTGTTTCCATGCAATTATTCAAGATGTATCAATGTGCACTGCATTTCTCTTCTCTCGATAATGTCCTTACTCTTAGTACTCCTAATGGTCGCACATGTTGTCTAAACATTGAAAATTCATCACATATCTCATTCTCTGGAAGTCTATCATCATTTCTTTTATCTTTATTGAACCTCGTCACAATTCCAGTTATGTACAAAGAACAAAATACCAACGATTCATTCATTATATATGCTTCTGTTATAGAACCCTTAGGATGTGCTTTGTTTCTTACATATTGTTTCAATGTTCGTAAACTTCTTTCGATAGGGTACATCCAACTATAACTAGCTGGACCTGCACCTTTTGTTTCATAGAGCAAATAAACTTCTAGGTGCACCATTACATCAAAAAATGTTGATAGAAATATTTTTTCTAACTTACAAAGTATGATTATAATGTCTCTTTGTAATCGATCCAAATCCCCTATAGATACTGTTTTTTCACATAGATCACAAAAAAATTTGCATAACTCAACGATAATAGTGTACACATCTTTTTTAAGTATGCTCGAACACCAATTCGAAGAAACCTTTAAAGCAAAATATGCGAGTCGTGAGGTTTTAGCCTCCATAGTTTTCCATCTTTCTCACTTACACATCTTGATATATTTGATACAAACCCATCAGAAAATTTGATTGATTTCATCCACTTATAGAATGCAACCATGTCACCAGTAGTCAATGTGTATGCAGAGTGTGGTTTGACAACTTTATCTCCTATCTTTTGCAAGTATAGTTCTTTTCGTATATTTAGATTTTTTGAATCCAAACGAGCATCAATTGTATCCTTATTCTTTTCCTCAATATTTAATAACGTACCTACTAAATTATCACAAATATTCTTTTCATATGCATAACATTCAACTTATGTCTCAATAAAAGTTTCAACCAATATAGAAGTTAGAAAAATATACTTTTTTTTATTCCAATTTAAACTTCATTTCCTTTTTTTTATCACGTTTCTCCGAATGTTTGCTAAGCACGAAAAAGTTTAACAAGTTCACCTCTCGTAAGATATCTTCTCCATCCATGAAAACTGGAGAAGGTCTACGTTCCATTTTTCCATCATATTGTTTGCTTTTACGCCAACTATGATTATTTGGAAAATAATGTCGAAGCCCCATAAAACATTACTCTCCTCTTAGCCTCAATGATGATGTATCCTCTTTACAAATAGTGCATGCTTGGTAACCTTTGGTACTCTATCCAAATAGGTCACCATACACAGGAAAGTCATTAATAGTCCATAGTAAGCTTGCACGTAGCTGAAAGTATTCGTTGCTAACACAATCATAAGTGTGCACACCATCATTTCATAACTCCTTTAACTCTTCAATCGATGGTTGTAAGTAAATATCAATTTCTTTTCCAGGAGATTTTGGCCTGAGTATAAGAAGGGAGACAATGAAATTTGTCTCTTTCATGCATTCAAAGTGGCAAATTGTAATGAATGAGCACCACTAGCCACATACTATACGAAGTACTCATATTTCTGAATGGATTGAAGCCATCTGAAGCTAGTCCTAAAAGAACATTTCGTGGGTTTGAAGCAAACTGGGAAACTCACGATCAAAATGCTTCCACCCTTTAGCATCAGCTGGATGTCGCAACACTCCATTAATTTCAATACGTTTAGTTTCATGCCACCTCATTTCAGGTGCAATATGTTTAGATGTAAATAATTTTTTCAATCTTGGTATTAAAGGAAAATGTCGTAAATTTTATGTGGAATCTTTTTACTTTTTCCATCTTTAACTTTGTACCGAGATTCACCACATACTGGGCATTATTGCAAATCGACAAATTCTTTCTAATATAGGATGCAATCGTCTTTGCAAGCATGAATAGACTCATAACCTAGTCTTAAGTCATGTAATTTTCTTTTAGCTTCATAAAATGAACTAGGTATAGATGCTCCAATTGAAAATGATTCTTTTAACAATTCAAATAATAAATTAAGCGACTTGTTAGTCCAACCGCTAAGAACCTTAATATGCATTAACTTCATCAAGAACAACAATGAAGAGAATTTTGTACAACTAGGGTATAACTGGTTGCGTGCTTCATTTATTAAGTCTTCAAATAAGCTTGAATTGTTATCTCTTTCTTGAGTATTGGTGTGCATCTTATTCTCGTTATCTTCTTCTTTTACATCGATAATTTAACATTGTTGATAATTTATAATATTCAAAATTTTTCATTTTTTTTTTATCTATAACATTCATCTCTGTTGTACTTAATCCATCATCATGTGTCAATTGATATGTGCGACTCTCGTAACCCCTAGATAAGTTGACTGGGTCTCCATGATATACTCATTGATGATACGATGAAGAAATTTCAGTAATGAATAAATGTCATTCAACTCTATCTATTGGCTCCCACATTGCATTCATACATTTTCTGCATGGACATCTTGTTTTTCTCGAGTTATTAACATGATGTTTTGCAACTTCAAGGAATTGGTATACTCCTTTTGCATACGCAGTTGATAACTTGTTCCTAATCTTAATCCATATTTATCCATTCTTTGCAATATGTGATAAGTTGAACCTGTATGATTTAGACAATTAGTTATATTAGAATACATAGTTGTCGCAATTCAACATTTAAAGAAATGTTTGGAGTAATTAATCATCTACTCAATCTGATTCTGATAGTAGAATTTTAAAATTGTCTCAATATAGAAATAATCTAAATAGTTCCAATATCATTGATCAATGTTGCTAAAGACTGGGATGTGTAATGGATTGTAAATGGAGTTCCTAAAGGTATATACAAGGACTGGCCTCTTGTTGTTAATGTAGAAACAACATGATAACTATGATATGTGTATCCAAATACCTAAAAACATCCTTATACCCATGATATGTATATCCATTTATGAACTGAAGAATCTCAATGAAGAGATCATTTGGCTCCCACATTGCATTCATACATTTTCTACATAGACATCTTGTTTTTCCCGAGTTATTAACATGAAGTTTTGCAACTTCAAGGAATCAGTATATTCTTTATGCATACTCAATTGATAACTTGTTCCTAATCTTAATCCACTCTTTATCCATTCTTAATAATATACGTGATAGAACCTGTATGATTTAGACAATTAGTTATATTAGAACACATAGTTGTCGCAATTCAACATTTAAAGAAACGTTTGGAGTAATTAGTCATCTACTCAATTTGATTCTGGTAGTAGAATTCTAAAATTATCTCAATATAGAAATGATCTAAATAGTCCCAGTATCATTGATCGATGTTGCTAAAGACTGGTATGTGTAATGGATCGTAAATGTATTTCCTAAAGGTATATACAAGGATTGGCCTCTTGTTGTTAATGTAGAAACAACATGATAACTATGATATGTATATCCAAATACCTGAAAACATCCTTATACCCATGATATGTATATCCATTTATGAACTGAAGGATCTCAATGAAGAGAACCTTGAGCGGAAGGGGAATCATCCCAAACACCATTCTTTTAAAAAAAGTAATTTTTACAGAAAAAACAAGTAGATTATGCAATTATAAAAATTGGTTACAGCATGCTTAAATAAACAAAAAGGATAGAAACCCTTATCTTATAAAACCTTCTTCAATAATCCCTCGATCAAGTTATGAACACAACTATGATGGCTTCCTCGGTATTCTCAGGTAGAGAACTCAGAAGTGGTGGGGTCTGGCTATTTTGGAATGAGGTAATCAATTGAGCGTAGAGAAGAGGATGAGGAATGTGTTTGTTCTCTGAGACACTCTCCCAACCAAAACGTTTTTGTCTTCCTTAAGAAAAAGGAGACTCTCTTCTATCAAAAGTAAAAAATAACAACATCCACCCACTTACGTGAGTGGAGAGAAAATAGGGGAGGGAGTTATAACTCCCTCCCTTATTTAAAAAATAAAATAACATATCATATAATATATATATATATATATATATATATATATATATATATATAAATATATATATTAAATTATATGTTATATCAAATATAACATATAATCTATAATTTTAATATTGTATCACATACAATATAACCTATAGATTCTTTTCTCTTTCATATGGCATTTAATACAAATCTCATTTATATTAAATTTAACAAATATGAATCCAATTCATATATAAATAATGTTTGAATCATTTTCAAATATTTGCTTCCTCTCATAAATGTATCAAATACATTATAATAACTATATCACATATAATTAAAATAACTTAATTATATCATATATAATTAAATCTCTCTATTAATTTGAACAATTCAAATTAATCCAAAACCAATTCTCATTTAATCCCATTGAGCTACCAAAGGGACCTCATAGACCTGTAGCTTGAAGCTCCAACGTTACATGAATAATTAATCAAACTCTTTAATTAAATTATTCATCATCTGTTCATTTTCGGGCACTTCACTAATGACCGACAACTGCACTCTTCGTACTACAGATATATTTCTATGTTCATTGGATATAACCAATCAACAGTACGATAACCCTTCAAAAATTGCTCGTAAGTACAACTGGCCTAAAATTATCGTTTTGCCCCCGTAGTTACATCTAACTCCTTAAGTACTACTGATCCCTCTAATGAACAATAAATCATAGTCCAACTATGACTAAACCCCTCTCGGGCCAGGAGAAGGTGTGGCGCCACATTGTTCAAGCCCCGGAGTTAGCCCTCAAGGGAGCAATTTATCTACTTACCTCGACTTTGGGGAAGGAGTGAATTCCTTCTTGTGTAGTTGTGTTCCCAGCTCCTTAATCAGATAAATCCCCAAAATGGTAGACTTATTGAGTCGACGATCTGGCCACTCTCACCCATACAAATCAAATAATCGCGCTCATAGGCAGGAGTTTACAACTCACTCAGGATTCAGGTCATGTTACCTATGGTCATCCTGGTGAAATGTAAGTCTCTATTATGAACGGTGTTATATAATGAGACTAAACATTTCATGGTTCGGTCTTATACAAACTCGACTAAACATTTTGTGGATTGGTCTTATACAAACTCCTTTGTATAGAATATCCCCGCTCACATGTCTATACATGAATGATTAGGATCAGATCATTTGTAGCACTTTATAACAATTGTAATACCTACAAAGCGGGCCATACTCGTAATGTCACTTGGATAAGGTACCACCTTATCCATCTACTACAGATCATTTAGGTTATCATTTAAACATGATCCACCCGTATGTGTATGCATACATGTTTAAGCTACAAGATAACCTTGGATGTTAGTTTATTGGTTTGTGGTTAATGCAACTAAAAAAATGGAATAAAATATCATATATTTTATTAAATAAACAATGAGTTTGTTCAAAACATTTAAAAACTATAGGACCCTCCGAGATTTAGGGCATCAACCCTAATAACATCACAACCAGTCATGCATATAAGGTGACACCACATATGAGTAACTACTTGGATAACCAACAACATCGAAGTATAAAAAATTGCTAACTAATAACATCTACATATTAAAGACAATTTGCTAACTATCTGAATATCCAAATAGTAAGTAATCAAAGAAGGGTTTCGAAGGTTTTTAATGAGTTGAATGCTTTGTTTCAAGAAGTGATTAATGAACATCTTTGTGTTGAGAGGGATAAACCTAAGCAAGATGATATTATTGATGTGCTTTTGGAAATTATCAGCAAAAATCAAGCTCAATTGGCTTCAAATGTTACCATTACCTATGAGAATATCGAAGTCATTCTTTTGGTAAACCAAACTTTTTTCTTTATGCATCTTAATTCTATAAGTTTAGTCTCTTAAAAGCTAGATTTTTTTAAAAAAAAATCTAGAGTAATTAATTTAGTTGTTGGCGGAGCTACAACTAGTTTTTGCAGTTTGGTTATCACACAACCTTTTTGACAAAATTTATATTGATGAATATGCATAAACAAAACATATTTTTTGGAGGACTAGACACGAGTTCCATAAAAATAGTGTGGGCAATGGCAGAACTAGCAAAGAAACAAAAATTAATGAAGAAACCTCAACACGAAATCAGAAGTTACATGAAAAACAGAGGAAAAATAAAAGAGAAAGACACTGAACACTTTCAATATCTAAAAATGATAGTGAAAGAGACGCTAAGAATGCATCCTCCAACATCCCTTATTCTTCCAAGAGAAGTCATGAGCCATTTTGAAATGGAAGGCTTCAATTTTTACCCAAAAACAATGGTTCAAATATCCAAAACTGCAAAAAACAAAACTGGAAAAAGAAAGAAAGAAAAAGAAAAAACAAACTAGAAAATCGGACTATGACAGACAGACGAAAAAGAACTGGAAAAAGAGAAAAAGAAAAAAAAAAAACACACCGGATGATGACGGACGGCGACGACGGACCTGGTTGTGGACGGCGATAAACGTCGAGAATCGACATACCAAACAATGACGGATGGCACATTGGAAGACAAAGCGAACGGATGGCGAGTATCGCTACAATCGGCGAGAACGAAGGATGAGAAAGTGGAAGAAAGAAGAAGGAAGAAATTGTGGGTGGCAGATGGTTTTAAACGAACCTATCCCCGCACTCCTAAAACCGTCCGGCGAAGAAGCTTTCCTTATGGTTGTTTTGGTCACCGTCGGGATATCTTTAATAAAATCCTCTTTTCTTAAATTAACCATCTCCCGACCATGGCATAACCGTCGACTTTTTGTACCTCTCCCGACGGTGCTTTCTAAACCATTGGGATAACTCTACAAAAAAAACCCTCAACGAAATACATTATCCCCACGATTGGTTTACATACTGTTGGGAAAAGTTTGAAATTCGATACCTTTTTATTTATATTTACAACGTCCGACAATTCTGTAACCGTTGGGCGAAATAGTGTTAATTCTTACGGTGATTTGGGTCACCGTCGGGATAGTTCAAATAAAAATTCCAAAACCCTATTTTCTTCAATTAACTATCCTGACGGTGCTTTCTAAACCGACATAAACTCTACAAAAAAAAAAATCCTAGCTTTTTTTATTTATATTTACAACGCCCCGACGGTTACACATTATCCCGACGGTGTTTGCACCCACTGTCGGGATACACTAATACAAATTTTTCAAAAACTTTTTTTAACTTTTAATTGTCCCGATGCTAAAAAACGGTCGGGATAGCCATGTTATCCCGACGAATTTAATTACTGTCGGGTTATTAACTCTAATTAAAATTTTTCAACCTTATTTTAAACCTCGACGACTCGTCTATCCGTCGGGATTGGTACTATCTCCTATCGCTTTAATTGAAGCGTCGGGAGTGGCCAGTTTATGCTGATGGTTGAAGAGAAAAGCGTCAGGATAGCCTATTTATCCCGACGCTAGTTAATTTACCGTCGGAATTAGTTTTTCTCCCAACGCTTCAAGTTAACGTTGGCGAAAATGAAATCTTTCGACGCTTCTGCTAGCGTCAGAAAATTTTTCGTTGAAAAAAACCAAAATTCTTGTAGTAACACGCGTGTTATTTATCACGTATGTCTTTAATTTTAACACATCAAATGCCGGTTAACTTCAGTATTTTATTTTAACAAAAACAAATATCTTTTCTTTAACAAATTTTAAAGTTGATGAAGAAGAAAAGTAAAACAATTGAAAATAAATAGTATAATTGGGGGGTTGGGGAACCTAATGTTTAGAAGTATTCTAATATTGTGTATATTTTAGCAACCTAACTCGTGAGAGATGGAAAAGGTGGGACATCTGAATTTAACCTAAAAAGAAATATTTTTATGGAAATAATGGGATATGATAAGTGGACCGCCGGCAACGCCATGTGTCCTCTTATTATTTGTTGTCTTGGTACTAGACCTTTTTTCTACTTGAGGACTACATGTCGTTCTCCCCACCCGACACCCCAACGTCAATTCGACAACACTTTGCGTCTCAAGACCAACACTCGCTACCCATATGGATATGTACCATTATCATTTAACCCGACTCGACCCGTTTTAAATTACTTTAAAATATATATATGATATATATTTAAAGCTTGTTTTCTTACGATTTCTTTACCAATTACTATCCAACTACGATGGTTTTCGTTTTTATGCTATAGAATTCTCAAACATATTTTATAAACAAAAACAAATTTTTGAAAATTACGTTTTTTAAGTTTTTGAAACTTCACTTAATATTTAAAAAACACTCCAAACAAAACAATTATTGGATGGAAGTAGTGTTTATGTTTTTTATCTTCATAAACTAAAAACAAAAAACCAAATTATTATGAATTGATCTTAGTTTATGTAATTAAACATATATTTAGTTTTTCTTTTTAATTGTTATCTTTTTCAAAATACTAATTTAGTCCATATATTTTGGGACTTATTCTATTTTAGTCTATATATTTTAAAATATCTAATTTTAATATTTATATTTTCAATAAATTTTAAATTTAGTCTCTACTACTAGTTCATTGTTGATTTTGACGATATATGTATATATATATATTAGCTTTTCCATGGTTGATTTTGAAAACATATGCACATTATACATTGTTTGTATAAACATTATTATTATTTAACCAATTTTGCTAAAAAAAATATATATTCAAATAACTAATTTAAAATTTATTTTAAAAAGAGATTAAAGTTGGATATTTAAAAATAAAAGCATCTTATTTTTTTTTAAATGATTTTTATATAAACAATTGATGAGAAACGTTACAACACATTTCTATTAAAAAAAAAAAAAAGGAATAAACAATCATTAAAATATATATATTTTTTCCTATTTTAAATGGGAGGGGAAGTGGAAAACAAGAAAAATAAATAAATAAATAAAAGTAAGAAACAAAACCTTCTCAAATAGGTCCTAGTGACTCTCGGCCATTATTTTATATCTACTTGGACGGATTCAATTAGAGTTGATTCGGTAATATTCTTATTTTTTTTATTTTTTTTTCTAATTTCTTAATTTGAGGACTATTTAAAATTATTTTTTAAGATTTAGATTTCAAAAATAAAAAATGTCACTTTCAAAGATAAGATAGATAATAAATTCATATTTCATAGACAAAGAATATATTTTATGTAAATGAAATTTGAATTCACGAATTTATTTTTAATACAACAATTGCGGGGATAAGTTTTTAATTACAATGATGGGAGATTGAACCTCCGGCCATTTAGAAAAATGTCATGTCAATACCGTAAAATAAGTTCATTTTGAATAAATTCACAAATTCATACTTCATAATTATAAACTTAAATAAGTGGATAGACCCACTAATGAAAGTCGAATAATTATAGTCTTGATATAAATATACATGTACTTTGATAATATATCATTATTTTTAATTATTGTCATTGTTAAGAGTTGAAAAATGTGGATTAGAAAGGCGGTCCAAAATATCTCTACTATTATACCCCTTTTCATAAATAGGCAAAGAAGATAGGATAACTATATATATATATATATATATATATATATATATATATATATATATTTTTTTTTTTTCTTTTTTTGAATGAAGAAGATAGGTTAACTATGTGGTTGACCAAAAAGTAAATACTAATGTATGTCCCTTTTTAAGCCTTTCTTGATAGTGAAAATTTTAATTTATAATCTATACTATATATATATAAAAAAGGAACATTGGACAATCTTTACATTTTCATTTCGTCTCTTATTTATATATATATAGTATGCTCTTAAACCAAATCCTATCAATAAATCTAACCTACGAACCAAAACCTCTCATTCAATTATACTTTTTCAACCAAACCATTACACCTTTTTCAACAAAAAGAACTTTTCTGTAGAATACATATTTTCACCAAAATACCTCTCTTTTGCATGCATTTAATTAGTGTGGAAGGGGAGATTAGATATTTTATGGGCAATCCATTTCTTCTCTAAGATAGAGATAAACCACCATCCACGTGTGTGTATTTTTTTCCTCAATTCTTTCCTTCTATTTGTTTTTTCGTTGGTAACATCTCCACCATATTGATGGTGTGACTATATATATATTCAACTGCTTCTTGCACCTTGGTAACTGTCGTGTCAATCTTGTACGAGAAATCTCAATCTTTCAATCCACAAACCTCCGGTGCAAATTACTTTGACCATACTTGGCACAATACTAATAGAGGAGAGTAAGCGATCTCTCTCATAAGCCTAATAATGGGACAAATGGTAGTTGTCCACATCGGTACATCAAAGGGCTCGTGGGGACCCAGGGTGCTCTCCATATTACTTATTCCAACGTCACATGACCTAGGAATTGCATCCAAGCTGCAAGATCCAGAGTATTTGGATTCTAGAGCGCATCATTAAAGTCTCTAATGGTGTTCCTCATGTTGTTCCAAGGACTGCTAAATTTTATTCGAGAATACCCAAACTCAACTGGATACTTTAAGTGAGTGGAAATCCATATAAAAATCATTGGAACACAAACGAAGAACTTTCCTTTACCTTTAACTCGACAATAACTCAATGATCTAAAGGTTTCTGCCAAGATTGGGATGACATGATTTACTCCTTGCTCTATTTCAACAAAAAGATGACCGTACCGTAAATACATAGGCAAACTCCCGCGCTGATTAAGTAGTCGATGGGGATACAATTTCTTCCCTCTTTGACCTTCATCTGCTTTTTTTATATCAAATGCATGAACGTCACCCAGAAACTTGGATAATGACCTTCGTGGAGTCAACTTTCGGTCAGACATATATACCTTACTTCCGGTGTAAGGTGGTATGTTGATCAAAGCTTGATATTCTTCCATAGTAAGAGTTAAGTCAAACATGTTGAACGTGAAACACTTCAGTATAGGATACTAGAAGTGTAGCAAAGCCTGTAATGTTGACGTACTAATGCTTGCATACATGAGATCAACTATGTTTCCATTTACTTTTGCAAACTCCACTTTGTACTCCGATGTTAGGTTTTTCCATAAAACCTTCAAATCTTCTAGGTTGTTACAGTTAAACTTTATCCGACATGCTGAAAAAGTGGAACTTCCATCTTCTTGGGCCAAATCGTCTTGATTCTAGCTGAAGCTCCTCTGACCACTGGATATTCCTTCCTATGAGTATTCATTAGGGATAATTTGGGCTTGAGTCCAGGTGTAAATACAGGTGAGTCTAGATGTAAATGCATGATGTAGGAAAGGAACAAACAAATACTGTGAAGGTTCAAACAAGGTAATGAGGTTGATATTAACACCCTAGTTGACACAAATTTCCAAAATGGTGTATAGTCATACTTGATCACATGACCAAATTGAGCGAGAACTTTTTATGTGCCTGCATGAAAGCATAAGCTCCTCGAAGGTCAACACTACTTCGCTCTTAAATCTAAATTTGATAAGTACAACCCGGGCAAGGGGTTTGTGATAGTGTGAAGTAAATTAATAAAAAAAAAAATAAAGGCTCCAAGAAAAGTGTGGTTTGCTCTAAAGTCCTATAGGAAAAAGGTCCTCAAATTAATCCAAGTTGTGTGCAACATAATGATCCGTTTGAGTGATGATTTTTCAAGTGCATGCACGGGAAAGCTCCTCGAAGGTCAACATTACTTCGTCCTTGATTCTAATCTTAGTAGGTAAAGACCGGGTAGGAGGCTTGTGAATGTGTGTACAAAAATAAAATACTCAATAAATACACACAATAAATTAAAACAAAATTAAAGATTAAATCAATTCAAGATAAAGAAAGAAAGAAAAAAAAAGGGTCAAACTCTCGAGGTGGAACCTCAAGTCCCTAGTGCAGTCACCACATGCCTGAGATGATGCGGAGCGACCGACATCCTCGAAAAAAATTGGTTGTAAAATAAAATAAAAAAGTAAGTCGCCACCGATCTTTTTTACGGTGTGATCGGGCACCGAAATATATAAATAATAATAATAATAATAATAATAATAAACCATAAAAATGGTCTGCAAAAACTAGAATCGAGTTCGGAGTCGTTTGTGCATGGGGAAGGTGTTAGCACCCCACAACACACGTTTAAAAATGGTGGCCAAATTTTAAATCTTGAATCAAAGATTATTTTTTTTTGAAGAAATTCATTTGGAAGAAAAAAATTTAAAACAAAAATCTTATTTTAACCATCATATTTGAAATAATGATCTCATAAAATAAGTAGACATTGATTAGGCTATGCTAGAATTGAGGAAAAATTCCTCACCTCAACATGTGAGAAATTATTACAATTTCTCAAAATCTGTCAAAGGAACAATCTTTTAGTAAAGGATTTTTTTTAAAAAAAATAATTAAATTCATTTTTTCTTGGGATCATATCTCGGACTCTCAAAGATTAATCTCCCACCTCAAGTATTCTAGATAATCAGACTCCTAAATTTCTAAAATTCTATCTTATAGTTTTTTTTTTTTTTAAGAAAACAGTCTTAAAAACAAGTTATTAGAAAAAAAAAATTGATTATAAAACCTTGTGAAATAATAGATTAATTTTTTAAAATGTCCAAAAATACCCGAATAGTGTAATTTAAAGAAAAAAATTTTAGATGACTTAAAATGGTTTTAGAAAAAAGATTTAAAAACTTTGAGAAATCTCAATTAGAAAGATTTTTTTTTTAAAAAAAAAAAGACTTTGAGAAATTTTAATAGAATTTTTTTAAAAAATTGAGAAATTTTAATTAACAATCAAATAAGACTCAATATAAATATTATATATGCAAAAACATAATTAAAGAATCATCCTAATAAATTAAGTAAACATAAAAAAAATATATTAAAATTTTAATAAAAGTATATTGGAGATCGACCTTGGACTTCCAAAGAATTGACTCCTCACCTCTAAGATTCTAAAAAAATCAAATTTCCAAATATTTCTAGAATCCATGGTTCGAAAGTTTAGAAAAATATTTTTTTTTAAGAAAAGAGATTAAAACACATTTAATAGAACTTAAAATAAATTAATTTTGAAGATTTGAAAAATAAACAAAAGTGTTGAAACTAATATTACTAAAAAAAAGTTAATATCAAATTAATACATAAATTTACATTAACAAAATATACAATTTAATGTTACATTTAAAGTAACCAAACAAACAAATAATTATATTTACAAAGGATGTTAAAAATTTAATAAAACATATTAGATGTCAATCTCGGACTTCCAAAAGATACTTTTCTCAAATTCAAAAAAATAAAACTCCCAAATATTTCCAGAATCATCATCGTATTTTTTTTTATAAAATGAATATGAATAAAAAACAACACAAAAAAAGATCAACAAAATTCAAATAACTATTGTAAAAAATATTAAGTTTCCCACAAAAAGAATAAAAAAAAGTATGCATAAGAAAATGCTAATGACACGCTAAGCAATGGTTGAACGAGAAATTTTGGACCAATCACAAATTACCACATCATTTACTAAATTAATGACAAAATTCCAAATAATTGAATTTTGGACTAATTAGAAGTCGTCATGTGTCCTAAATTGAAGTCGAAAACAAATTTCGATGATGCAAAGTGGTTTCATCACGACCCTTGAATCATATAAGATTAATTTTGATATTATTGTATGGGTTAAAATAGCCAAAAAAAAAAATTTGACCGAAATGTCAAATCAAGCCCAAATCCAACTAATTGTGCCAAAGGCAAGCCCAAATCCAACTAATTGGTTGCAAACGCCACGTACATTGACCAACCAAGCCCAAACCCACGAAACCCACCTATGAACCCTAGAAGCTCTCCTCATTTAGAGAGGTCAGCAATTCTATACATAGAGCTTATAGAGAATTCTATACTCTAGAAAGCTTATAGAGAATTCTCTTGAAGTTGACCATGCCTAAACACTGAAGTCCTTCGACTGACTCTTTGACTTCTGAAGCTGACCACGCCTCTTCGACTGAAGTCCTTTGAAGATACAAGCATTCTGACCACGCTTGAAGACTGAAGTTCTTTAAAGATACAAACATTCACATTCTGAAGACTGAAATCCTTTGAAGATACAAGCAATTCTACAAGAGTCGAGAGAATTCATCAACAAACAAAAGACTCCCAAGACTCCTGAAGGTGCACTCTTAGAAGACAGAAGATCCTTAAAGACACAAACACTTTTTCAAGACTTCTACTTCAAAAATGTTTGGTGCTTTTCTTCTTCAAGTCAAACATATCCACTCGAGATCAAACCACATCGCATCAAATCAACCTCAACATCAACACCAACTCAAGTTCAACTCCACAAAACAAGTTTCTCCGAAAACGTCGTGCAACAAGCCCAAAGGTCGATCATCCAAAAAGATCAACAAACCCAAAACCGATCACCCAAGAAGATCAACAAGCCAAAGATCGATTGTTCAAGAAGATCAACCAACTTAAAGATTATAGTTTATTTTGAAAGCATCAGATTGTACTCGCTTTTCACAAAATTAATACAAATACAAAATTCAAGTTCCACAAAATAAATTTTTCTTAAAATCTCGTGCGAACAGCAACACTATAATTATAATAAATTAAGTAAATCAAATCAAAATGCTAATATAATATATAATGCAAACAAAAATAAAAATAAAACAGAAAATAAAACAAATATAAAAAATAAACTAAATTTAACACTAAACTAAAATAAAAACAGTAAAGAAATAATGTATAAAAAACTTTAACAAAATATATATAAAACGTGGAACACAATGGTTGCCACTGACGCGATCTAAATTAATATAAAAAGTTTTATTATATATATATATATATTTTTTTTTTTTTTTAACTAAATTATCACTTTTTCTATTTATTTTGTTTTACTACTTTCTTCTCTCGGGTCCCAACCCCTTTTTTAGTACTCCTCCATAACAAGTTAGCTAAATTTTCTTTTTAACAAAGCAAGAGTATAAACACTCATTCACTCTAAGGTATGGTATATGTTTCTTTCTCCTCATTTTTCTTAACCTCATCTTTATTTTTTACTCTACATATTTATTATTATTATTCTTAAGCAAGATTCAAAGGTACTCTAATAGACAATCTAGGGAAAGAGATGAATGAAAAAATAAAAATAAATGAATAAGTTGAAAATAAAATACACACTAATAATAGATCTATAGAAAATATGTATTAAGCTAGATAACAAATAACAATAGCAACAAAAAAAATAGTGGTATAACAAAGAATCTAATATCTTTTCTCTCTCTTCAAGGCACCGAGAAATAAGAAAAAATGAAATTTAAGAGATGAAACGAAAGAAAAAACAAATATGAAACTCACTAATTATTTGAGGTGTGGATCTTTGGGACCAAACCCTACCTAATGCAATCTCTATCTAAGTGTGGACGTTTGTGCTATGATAAAATATTCTTTTGTAAGAAAGATGAGGATTTTTAGACTACTTAGAAGAGAAAAAACAAAAAGGATGTTTTTGCTATCTAGGTTTTCGTTGAGAGAAGGTAGTTGAAGAGGTAAGTTAAGGTTTTTAGTTGAGAAAGATAGTTTATAAAATCCATAACATTACCACAATTGTATTTTTTTTTTCTTTTGATTGGATTTATTTTAAATTTCACATTTTAACAAAAGTAGCTCGAACCCTTTCTTAGGTTAACCAATTCCCAATTCAAAATTTTACTCATTTTGTTTTCCTTTTTTTCTAAATAAATTAGGTACTTTAATTAAAATAAAAAAATCACAAAAACTCCCCAAATCAAAATGTATATAAAATTTAGGCTTAATTAAAATAATAAAAAAAACAAAATTACATGTTAATTCAAATTATTTAAAAAATATCGGATAAAAATAGGTGGCTACATATGAAATTTAGATTAGCCAAAAGAAAAAGGCTAATAAATAAGATTTGGAATCTTGTTCTAGATTGAATCACTCCCCGATGGAGCTTGATTGAATAGCTTACATTATAATAATGGTAAGAAGAAAATGTAAAATTAGTTGCTGAATTCTAATGAAATGGTCTCAAATTTGAGAATTATACTTCATTCATCATCCAAAAAGTCACCAAATTTGCTTTTTAAGGTAAAAAAAATTCAGCAAACTTTTATTCTTTATGTGTAAAGTTGGAGTAGAGTTTGCTCAACTTCCACTCTTTATGTTGCATGGTGATTCAAAGGAAGTTTGATTTTTTTTAAGATTGCAAAGGAGAGAGCAGTTGTTTTTTTTTTTTTTTAAATTATTTTTTAAAAAAAGAGAGGATGGATTGAGAGAGTGAATTTGTTTGAAAAAGTAAGAATGCGAGAGGGGAAAGTAAGAGTGAGAGATAAAAAAATGATTAAAAATTAAGAGAAAAAGGATAAATAGTGTAAAATTATATAAATAGAAGAGCCAGTTATAGAGGTAGAATTGGCAATAGGGCAAAGACAGGGCCTGAGAGAGGTCCCCATTCCAGAAACAATCCTCGTCCCCACTGCTTTTATGTCCATTTTTTTTTTGCAACTTTTTTATTGTATATTTTTTTTTAAAAAAAAAAAAAAAAACTGCTTTTTAAATTGAGTTCAAGTCTATTTTTCTATGTAAATTACATTTTTTTAGAAAAAAATCATAAACATAAATGCATACAATTTAAAATAAAAATAAAACAAGAACAATAAAAAATCATAAAATTACAACTATTCATTTTTTCATAAAGAGAAATGAAAGGAAAATTGATCCTTCTGATCATTATTTTAATTAGTATTTTCTTATATATATATATATATAAGGATACCTGCTTTATGTCCTCGGTCTGACGAATTCTCCCATATGTGGGGATTTTTATAACCTATGTATATGGAAGATTTGGAAAAATGAGATATCAAAAAGATATAGATAGATGAATTATAAAATACAGATAATTAGGTAGGATATGTTTTGATCCAATGCTTTCACTTTTCATAATCTCATTATCAATTTATTATTATATTCATTCTCTTCTATTTTTTTATGTATGAATTTTTTTATTTTTTATACAATAATTTTGTTCGTTCTTCTCCTTTTTCCAACAAAAGTAACATCTAAGTGATTTTTTTAGTAGAGAGACCTAGAGGAAGATTTGATAAAAATAACGAGAAAATAGATATATAGAGAAGAATTGAGAATATAATCTTTGTAGTTTTAATTTTTAAAATCTCATTTTAATGGAGTGATATTATATGTTTTTTTAGACATATATTATATTATTTCTTTCTTTTCTTAAAGTTTTTTAAATTAATAAAATTAAATAATTTTATAATTTTATTCATTATTGTATAAATTGATTTAGGACCATGGTATTAAATAATGAACCAATATTTTGATGGAACGTTTTATACATAAAAAAAAATTAGCTAGTAAACAAATTCTCTCATTACTATTATTATTGTTGTTGAAAAATAATAAAAGATTCATTTTAAAATAATAATAACAATAAGTTTTTATTTTCAAACAACAAATATTGGCATAAATATTAAAATTAAAATTTCGAGATTTGTGGAATAATTTTTCTTTAATTTTTTATTAAAATTTAAATTAAGGTGTCTATTTTATGATTTTCAAACACAACATGATACTGAAAATATTGATAAAAATATATCTATTAATTACAGAATTTTTTAACATATAAAACTAACCAAATTTTTTAAACAAAAAATTAACTATCTCACATGTCCATAAATATCCACAGAATTGAAAAAATTGTTTAACATCTTTTATATATATATATATTCAATGAATGTTCAATACCTAATATGTTAATGCAATTGACGATATGATTTTGAAAACTTCTTCTGACTTAGACTACAATTTTCTAGACTAAACAAGTCCACTACTTGGCCCAAACGTTTTCCCGAAGATTTTGGTGTGATTTTATGAATGTTTATGGCTTGTTTGGATTACATTTATTATTAAGAAGTATTTATTTTTTAGGTGGTTTTAAAAACAAACTTGATTGATATTCACATAATTTTATGAGTTGTTTAAATGAATTTTGTCCATTAAATGCATTTTTTTATCAAAATTAATAAGAAAAATGCTCACATGGCATAAATGTCTTCTCTGTTAATGAAAAAAATATATTCAAATGGTAAACTAATTTTTAGTTAAATAGCTAAATCTTAAATTTACATGAGAGCAAAAATTAAACTGAATCGTTTGTGTCAAATGAGTTAATTCAATTAGTTAGTTTTTTATTACTTCATTTCGAGAACAAATTTTCAAATAAATTTTGTTTGATTTTTTTTTTAAAAAAAAACTAAAATTGATTTTAGAAAAGAGAAAAAAAAAAACGATACCCATTAAACAACAATGAAAATTTTAAATAATAGTTAAAGAAAAAAACATAATGCATTTCTTTGTTAACTAACTTGTATATTAAAAAAAAAAACTATTTTACAATTTCAAATATAACATATAAAACACAATATATTTTTATGAAAACAAAGTTCAAAAACTATTTACTTATGACTCGAATAAATTTTAAAGAACTAAACACAACTTTGAATTAAAAGGTTAAAATTACATAATTTTTCTCAAACCATCTTTGTTTTTTTTTTTTTTTTATAGAATCCCAACCTTCTTCTATGGTTGCAGCTGCCAATTGGGAGAATTTAAAATAAAATTCATTGCATGTGGGTGATTTTGATGTTAGATAAGTGAAATTAAAATAATAATGAGTCAATTATTTATATTACAATACCAAAATATTAATATATATTTCTTTGTTAATTTAATTATTTAAATAATTTTTTACTTTATTATAAATTTTGTTACGAAGTCGAAAATATGAAAAAACTAAAATAAAAATTACCTTATCCAAATCTGGAACTTGGAGAACAAGAAAAATATTCTAATGACAAGTAGGAGAAAGAGGTTTAAGCAACAAATGAAAAATAACAACAAAATCTAAGAAACACATAGCGACCATTAAAAAACGGCATCTCTTGTATCCGGTTTCTTATTTCTTCTTCACATTAATGAGATGATGATTTCTTTAGAATTTTTTAATGAATTAGATAAATATTTTTATTTTTATAAAAGATATTATATGTAGATAAATATTTTATTTTTATACAAGATATTATACGAGAAGAGATAGGAGAAATTGAATACCATAAATATGATCATTGTCTAATTTTTTTCTCTCCCTTTACCATGTTTCGACCGGTGTTATTGTGCTTTATAGAAATGAACCTATATTTTATGCCAATTTGAGATAACAGGAATAATGTTTCAATATCAATCACAATACAACAAGCATGTTCTCACTCTATACTCACCCACACATAATAATGTCTCAATAACATAAATCCGATGTCAAGCTTAATCCATAGCAAAAATGCAAAATAATTAATTGCCCAAGTCAGGCAAGGCCAAATATATATACATTTTAAAAATATATAAATGGGTTATTTTCATATAGAAAACTTTTTTGGAGTAGATTAAGATGTGAGATTTATGGGTCACATTCTTAGAGAACGTTTGCTTGAGGTTTTACGAATGTTGGATAATAAAATGATGTCTGAATGCTTGGAATCAAAAATTATATTTGTATTTAATTTATGAAATTAAATATAATTAATTAATTAAAAAATAAATATAATTCAGCGTATTGATAAAGGTTAACTAATTAAGAATTGATAATAATTTTAATTATAAATATTTGAAATTTGAATTATTTAAAATTAAAATTAATTAATCAATATACTAAATGAATGTAATATTAATTATAATCTAATTTTTAATTATTTTTATAATTAATTAAGTTCAATATTAGTAATTTTAATTTTAACTAAATAATATAAGAAAATATATTTTAATAAACAATATATTATAATAAAAGTGAAAAATGAGATAAAAATATGATATGTTAATAAAGAATATCAATAAAGAATACTTAAAAAAATTTATACGTTTAATTAGAAATATCAAATTAAAATTAATCTCAATAAGCAATTGGTTGATTATAAAAAAAATATATAATCAATTATTATTCTTGAGATAATTTTGTGTATTAACAAAATTTAACTAATTCTAGTTTTTTAACTAATTAATTAATTGTTTAAAAAAAATATTTGCATTCATTTAATAAATTTTTATTATAAAAATAAGTTAGGTAAATATTTAATAAATTATTATTGATTTATTAAAATAAATTTTATATTGATTTTGTTAAATTAATATTAATTAATTAAATAATTAACTATAGGGAAATCTTACCGAAATTAGGCCATCTTTTTGGTATGCCATAAAATAAAGAAAAATTTTCATATAAAAAAATGTCAAAATAAATATTGATAGACTGTCAATCACATAGTATCAATGATAGACTTCTATCCGTTTCTATCATGACTAAACATTGATAGACTTCTATTAGTTTGTATCGACCTCTATCAAAGAAGATTAAATTTTGTTATTTTGTGTAAATAATTTTTTTTATTTTTCTATTTTTTAAAAATCTCCAAAAGTTTTCAAAAGGAAAAAAAATTATAGAGAGGAATGATGATAATATATCAATAATTGTACTTGTCTCACCTATTTTTTTCATATATATATACACATATGTATGTATGTATATGCCTTACCAAATTTAAATATTTTAAAATTCATTTGATATTGATGTACAATCTAACTTGTATGTTTGTTTTTTATTTTAAATTTTATCTTTAAAATTTTGAGAAAAAAAATCTTATTCCTCTTTGAATCTTGAGGATGATTTCTATTTGATCTCTAAATTTACTATTATATTTTATCCAAGTTTTGAGTGTAGTTTATATTTGATCCCTGGTTTAGGGTGTTCAGAAAATCCGACAACTTAAACTACCAATACTACTTAACCCAAACTATAAGGGTTGTGTTCGGTTAGTTTTATTCTTGGGTTGTGTTGGATTGTATTTTTTCTATTTTTGTTGGATTGGATTAGGTCTCGGGTTGGTTGAATAAAAATCATTGGAGCACAACTGAAGAACTTTCCTTTACCTTGAACTCGACAATAACTCAATGATCTAAAGGTTTCTGCAAGATTGGGATGACATGATTTACTCCTTACTCTATTTCAACAAAAAGTTTAACAACTTTTGCTTCTACATACCTCTTGATTCTTGGGAAGATGACCGTACCGTAAATACATAGGCAAACTCCCATGTGTAAGACTGATTAAGTAGTCGATGGGATATAATTTCTTCCCTCTTTGGCTTTCATCTGCTTTTTTTTATATCAAATACATGAACGTTACCAGAAACTCGGTCAGACACATATACCTTACTTCTGGTGCAAGGTGGTATGTTGATCAAAGCTTGATATTCTTTCATAGTAAGAGTTGTGTAGCAAAGCCTGTAATGTTGACGTATTAATGCTTGCATACATGAGATCAAATATGTTTTCATATACTTTTGCAAACTCTACTTTGTGCTCCGAGTTTTTCCATAAAACCTTCAAATATTCTAGGTTGTTACAGTTAAACTGTATCCGACATGTCTAAAAAGTGGAACTTCCATCTTCTTGGGCCGGGCCAAATCGTCTTCGATTCTAGGCTGGATATTCCTTTCCATGAGTCTTCATTAGGGATAATTTGGGCAAATACACTTGCGTGTCTACCATCCTAAGACCAAGTGTAAATACAGATGAGTCTAGATGTAAATACATGATGTAGGAAAGAAACAAACGAAGGTTCAAACAAGCTAGTGAGGTTGATATTAACACCCTAGTTGACACAGGTTTCCAAAATGGTGTATAATCATACTTATCACAAACAAACAATTATATTTACAAAGGATGTTAAAAATTTAATAAAACATATTAGATGTCGATCTCGGACTTCCAAAAGATACTTCCTCACTTCAAGATTCAAGAAAATCAAACTCCCAAATATTTCTAGAATCCATCATCGTTTTTTTAAATGTAAATAAATGAATAAATTGAAAATAAAATAAACAGTAATTATTTATAGAAAATATGTATAAAGCTAGATAACTACTATGTGATAAAGAAAAAATAACAATAGCAACCAAAAAAAAAAATAGTAGTATAATAAAGAAAAATTGAAATTTAAGAGATGAAAGGAAAGAAAAAACAAATATGAAACTCACTAATGATTTGAGGTGCGGATCCTTGGGACTACCTAATGCAACATCTATCTAAATGTAGATTTTCGTTTGTGTTATGGTGAAAAATTCTTTTGTAAGAAAGATTGGGATTTTTAGGCTACTTAGAAGAGAAAAAAACAAAAGGGGTGTTTTTGTTATCTAGATTTTTGTTGAGAAGGAGGTTGAAGTGGGGTTTTTAGTTGAGAAAGATAGTTTATAAATCCAAAACATTACTACCATTGTATTTTTTTTCTTTTGATTGGATTTATTTTAAATTTCACATTTTAACAAAAGTAGCTTGAACCCAAAATGAGTTGTAGCCTTAGGCTAACGAATTCCCAATTCAAAATTTTACTGCTTTTGTTTTCCTTTTTTCCTAACTAAATTAGGTATTCTAATTAAACTAAAAAATCACAAAAACTCCACAAATCAAAATGTATATAAAATTTAAACTTAATTAAAATAATACAAAAAAATAAAATTACATATTAATTTAAATTATTTAAAAAAGGTCGAACAAAAATAGGTTGCTATGAAATTTAGATTAACAAAAGGAAAAAAAAGCTAGTAAACAAAATTCGAAATCTTATTCTAAATTAAATCACTTACTGAATTATAATGAAATCCAAAAAGTCACCAAATTTGCTTTCCAAGGTAAAAAAAAATTCAGCAAACTTTTATTAATGCGTGGACGAAAAACTAAGAGTAAGAGATAAAAAAAATGATTAATAATAAGAGAGAAAAGATAAATGGTGAAAAGTTATATAAATAGAAGAGTCCGTTATAGAGGACAGGACAAAGGTAGAGTTGGTAATAGGACAAAGACGAGAGAGGTCCCCATTCCCATCATCGCAGGGAAATGATCCTCATCCACTGCTTTATGTCTATTTTTTCTTTGTAACTTTCTTATTGTACATTATTTTTTAAAAAAGAAAGACTGTTTTTTAAATTGAGTTCAACATATTTTTCTATGTAAATTACATTTTCTTAGGAAAAAAAATCATAAACATAAATGCATACAATTTAAAATAAAAATAAAACACGAACAATCAAAATTCATAAAACTACAACTATTCATTTTTTTATAAAGAGAAATGAAAGGAAAATTGATCTTTTTTAAGTTGAACATTATTTTCATTAGTATTTTCTTTTATATATATATATATGAGGAGCTTTATGTCCCCATACCGATTAAACTAGGAATTCTCCCCATATGTGGGGATTTTTATCTGGAAAAATGAGGGATAAAAAAGATATAGATGAATGAATTATAAAATACACATAATTAGGTAAAATATGTTTTCATCCAATGCTTTCATTTTTCATGATCTCGTTGTCAATTTATTATTATATTCATTCATGTCTATATTTTCATGTATGAATTTTTTATTTTTTTTACAATAATTTTGTTCGTTCTTCTCCTTTCTACAACAAAAGCATCATTTAAGTGATTTTTTTTAGTAAAAAGACCTATAGGAAGATTTGATAAAAGTATTGAGGAAATAGAAATAGAGAGAAGAATTGAGAATATAATCTTTTTAGTTTTAATTTTTAAAATCCCATTTTGATGGAGTGATATTATATGTTTTTATAAACATATATTATATTGTTTTTTTTCTTTTTAAGATTTCTTAAATTAATAAAATTAAATAATTTTATAATTTTATTCACTATTGTATAAATTGATTTAGGATCATGGTATTAAATAATGAACCAATATTTTGATGGAAGGTTTCATACATTAAAAAAAAAAATTAACTATGCAAACAAATTCTCTCATTACTATTATTATTGTTGTTGAAAAATATTAAGAGATTCATTTTAAAATAATAATAACAATAAGTTTTTATTTTCAAACAACAAATATTGGCATAAATATTAAAATTAAAATTTTGAGATTTGTGAAATAAATTTTCTTTATTTTTTTATTAAAATTTAAATTGGAATGTTTATTTTATGATTTTTAAACCGAATATAATACTTAAAATATTGATAAAAATATATCTATTAATTATAGAATTTTTTAACATATAAAAACTAACTAAATTTTTAAACAAAAAAAATTAACTATCTCACGTGTCCATAAATATTCACAGAATTAAAAGATTTGTTTAACATCTTTTATATATATATATATTTCAATGAATGTTAAATACCTAATATGTTAAAGCAATTGACATGATATGATTTTGAAAACTTCAAGAAGTCTTATTTTTTAGGTGGTTCTAAAAACAAACTTGATTGATATTCACATGATTTTATGATTTGTTTAAATGAATTTTGTCCATGAAATGTATTTTTTCTTTATCAAAATTAATAGAAAAAAAGCCCACATGGCATAAATGTTTTCTCTATTAATAAAAAATATATTCAAATTATAAACTAATATTTAGTTAAATAGTTAAATCTTAAATTTACATGACAACAAAAGTTAAATTATATCGTTTGTGTCAAATGAGTTAATTCAATTAATTAGTTTTTTATCACTTCATTTCGAGAACAAGTTTTCAAATAAATTTTGTTTGATTATTTTTTAAAAAATATAACTAAAATTGGTTTTAGAAAAGAGAAAACGATACCCATAAAAAACAATGAAAATTTTAAATAATAATTAGAGAAAAAAACATGATGTCTTTCTTTGTTAACTAACTTGTATATTAAAAATTTAAAAAAAAAAAAAAAAAAAATCTATTTTACAATTTCAGATATAACACATAAACAAAACACATTTTTATGAAAACAGAGTCCAAAAATTATTTACTTATGACTCAAATAAATTTTAAAGAACTAAACACTAACTTTGAATTAAAAGTTTAAAACTACATGATTTTTTTTCTCTTTTCAACCTAATTTTTAAACAAAACGAGAAGATCTTTGTCTCCTATTTTTTTTCTTTTTCTTTTCTTTCTTCTCAATTGCAATGTGCCAATTGAGAAAATTTAAAAAACAAAATTCATGGCATGTGAGTGATTTTGATGGTAGATAGATGAAAACATTAAAATAATAATTGGTCAGTTATTTATACTACAATACCAAAATATTAATATATATTTCTTTGTTAATTTAATTATTTAAATAATTTTTTAATTTATTATAGATTTTGTTACGAGAAGTCGAAAAAATGAAAACACTAAAATAAAAATTACTTTATCCAAATATGGAACATGGAGAATAAGAAAAATTTCTAATGACAAGCGTATATTAAGAGAAAGAGGTTTAAGCAACAAATGTTTTCGAAAAATTAGTGGCAAGAAATGAAAAATAATAACAAAATCTAGGAAACATATAGCAACCATTAAAAAATGACACCTCTTATATTCGGTTTCTTATTTTTTCTTCACATTAATAAGATGATGATTTCTTTATAACTTTCTAATGAATTAGATAAATATTTTTATTTTTATACAATATATTATACGAGAAGAGATAGAGGAATTGAATATCATAAATATGATCATTGTCTAAGTTTTTTTTCTCTCTCTTTACCATGTTTTGTCCTCTCCCTTTCATGCTTGAAGACATTACAAATTCTGTAATAGAAGATTTTCGTTTGTTAGTGTGATTTATAGAAATGAACCTATGTTTTATGCCAATTTGAGATAATAGAATTTCGTATGAATAACTATTCAATATCAATCACAATACAACAAGCATGTTCTCACTCTATACTCTCCCACACATAATAATGTCTCAATAACATAAATCCGATGTCCAAGTCCAATCCATAGCAAAAATGCAAAATAATTAATTGGCCAGGCCAGGTAAGGCCAAATATATGTACATTTTAAAAAAACATAAATGGGTTATTGTCATATCAAAAAACTTGGTTGAAATAGATTAAGATATGAGATTTATGGGTCACATTTTTAGGAAACGTTTGCTTCAAAGTTTTATGAATGTCTCATGATAAAATGATGTCTGGACGGAATCAATATTTGGTTGTGTATGAAAAATGCTTTCAGAATTTTATGAACAAAAATTGTGTTTGTATTTAATTTATGAAATTAAGTATGACGATCTTATATAACTATAATAGATTAATTAATTATCGACCAGCGAGAAAAAGTGAAAAATGAGATAAAAATATGATATGTTAATAAAAAATATTAATAAAGAATACTTAAAAAAATTTATACGTTTAATTAAAAAGATCAAATTAAAATTAATCTCAATAAACAATTGATTGATTATAAAAATATAAGTAATCAATTATTATTGTTGAGATAATTTTTGTATTAACAAAATTTAACTAATCCTAGTTTTTTTAACTAATTAATTAATTGTTTAAAAAAATATTTACATTCATTTAATAATTTTTTATTGTAAAAATAAGTTAAATAAATATTTAATAAATTATTATTGATTTACTAAAATAAATTTTATATTGATTTTGTTAAATTAATATTAATTAATTAAGTAATTAAGTATTGGGAATCTTACTGAAATTGGTTCATCTTTTTGGTATGCCATAAAATAAAGGGAAATTGAAAAAAATGTCATACTAGTAAAAACACAGATAGATATTGAAAGACTTCTATTAGTGTCAATCACATAGTATCAATCATAGATTTCTATCCATTTCTATCGACCTCTATCAAAAAAATAAATTTTGCTATTTTGTGTAAATAGTTTTCCTTATTTTTTTATAAAAAAATTATAAAGAGGAATGATGATAATATATTAATAATTGTACTTGTCTCACCTATTCTTTTTCATATATATATATATATATATATATATATGCCTTATCAAATTTAAATATTTTAAAATTCATTTGATATTGATGTACCATCTAATTTGTATGGTTGTTTTTTATTTTAAATTCTATCCTTAAAATTTTGGGGAAAAAATATCTTATTCCTAGCGTGATTTATATTTGATCTCTAAAATTACTATTATATTTTATCCAAGTCTTGAGTATTTATATTTGATCACTAGTTCATGGGTGTTTAGAAAAGCAAGACAACCTAAATAACAAAGATTACCTAACCCAAACTATAAGTGTTGTGTTCGGTTAGTTTTATTCTTGAATTGTGTTGGTTACACTTTTTCTATTTTTGTTGGATTGGGTTGGGTCTTGGATTGTTGAATAAAAAATTTGATCGACCTATATATATATATGGATATAGATATCTTTTTGTTTAAAGTTTAACTACTTTAGGTTAATGAATTTATGATTTTTAATATATTTTTTAAAAGTTGTGTGATGTTTGTATATGTTTAAGGTTTGTAATAAATATCATAGATATTTAATTATTAACTTTTGAAATTTATGATATTTTAGTTATTAGCTATGTGTTGTAGACAAATTTACATATTTAAATTAATAAGAAAAAATAAGTTATAATCCAACAATCCAACTCAATCCAACCCGAATTTTAAGGTTGGGTTGGGTTAAGACTTTATTTGGATCTTTTGGGGCTTTAGTTTTGTGTTTAGTTTAATGAGAAAACAACATGGATAGTCCAAAATGGGAGGAGCAAATGAAATTTGGCATAATTTTTAAAACAAAAGTTTTTTTTTCCCTTTTGCTTACTTCATCATTGGGTGAATTACTAAAAGGACAAAAAAAATAGCTTCTTTTTTTCTTCTGTTTCTCGTTATATATTTTTTTAATTCAATCCGAACAAGGATGGAAAGAAGGAAGAATCTTCTATTGGAATGTATGCCTTGCTCATAGTAATAAATTATTTGAAATAATGATTGATTATTTTATATATGCAATTATCCAATAAGGAAAGATCCAGGATTATTTTATGTAACTTTAGACATACATGCAGTTCGAATATCATATCGTGAGGAACTATCCTTACCGGTTGCCTTTGTGCTTTTGATGCATCTCCAAAGGACAATATTAGTTAGTTGCTTATGTTCAAATAATAACCTAAATGGTATGTAGTATATGGATAAGGTTTGGTGTCTGATCCTGCTGACACTAAGTATACGACCGTTTTATAAATGTTACGAGAGTTAAGTGTTATAAAGAATTTGATCCAAATCACTCATGTGGAAATATGCGAGTGAGGGTATCTTATACGAAGAGTTTGTATAAGACCGAACCGCGAAAATAATTAATCTCTCTTTATAACACCATTGCGAAAGAGATTAACATTTCATAGTATGACCATAGGTAACTCGACCTCAATCCTGAGTGAGTTAAGAACTCCTGTTTATGAGGGTAATCCTTTGATTTATATGGGTGAAAGTGGCCGGCCTCGCCGATTCGATAAATTTATCATTTTGGGATTTGTCCAAGTAGAGAAAGGGAAACATCGCTTCACAAGATGGATTTCACTCTTTCCCGTCTTTAGGTAAGTAGATAAAATACTTCCTTAAATGCTGACTCCCGGTTGGGAACAAATGTGCCCCTCTCTCATTGGCCCTAGGGTTTTGTTTATGGTAGAATCATAAACAAATTGTTCATTAGAGGATCAACGGGGCTTAAGAAGTGAGAGTTAATTACAAGCGTAAAACGAAAATTAAAGAGTTTAATTAATTAATCTCGAATCATTAAAACTTCTAACTTGTAGGTCTATTAGGTCCTTTGCTAGCTCACTAAGGATAAAATGAGAAATATTCAAGGGAATTTAAGTTAATTGTATATGATACAATAAATATAATGTATATAGATACGTTATATTATAGAATTAATTTTGAATGAGATTCAAAATTAAATTATATAATATAAGAGAATATTGTATTTGAATAAGATTCAAATATTAAATAATATGAATTAAATTAATATTATAATTATAAGTTAAAATTAATATGAATGAGATTCATATTAAAACTATAGATTAAATTTAATATGAATGAGATTCATATTAAAACTCTATGGTGTAAGAGGGAAAAATATTTGAATATGATTCAAATCAAATGTAATATTAATTAAATATATGATACTATTAATTAGATTAATTAATATTTATTTAATTTAATAAATTAAAAATTAACTCCCTTGCAATTATATGGGTCCCTCCTCATTAGATATTCAGAATGATTCTACATTATCGATAAGTGAAATAGAAGAAAAGTTCTTCTTGAAGAAAAAACGCATTCTCACTCACATATTATCTCAACTCTCAATCTCTCATCACTCTCATTAAACTGAACAAAGAAACTTGTTCTTCTTGACTTAATCTTCCAAAAAGAGGTTTCCATAAACATTTTCCTTGCAGAAGAATAGCGGGAAAGATCTTGGTCGTGTTTTGTTTGAGAGCCTTGAAGAGTTGCAGAGATCGTGATCATAGTGAAAAATGGGAGAAGATTGAAGAGTTGTCTTCAAAAGTTCTTCTTTTTCCTTGAAATTCTCCATAGTATAATGCATGCTTAGTTAAAATATGTTTATACTTTTGTATGTTTTCTGTAAGTTCGAAACTAAATTAAAAGCACACGTGTTCACGTGCTTCCACGTGGGATTCGATCCCTTCATCTTCCTCTCATTTCTTCTTCTGCTTTGTTATTGTCTTCTTCTCAAATCAAAGATGGAGCATGAATCAAAGCAAAACCAAAAGCGAGAAGAAGAATCCGAATGTAGGAAAAAAATTAGAAAAAATATGGCAGCCAGGAAACTTTAAAACTCATATGATATGGATTTTTTAGTGTTAGTTTAAGTAAACACACAGTGGAAGAAAACAGGAACATAAAGCATTCTAATCATTAATTTTAGTTTTGAAATAAGCATGTTCATGAGATATTAAGAGGGTTTCATATATACCTTTGAAGTGTTGGGGCTGATGCCCTAAAGTCTTGTGTCCTATAGTTTGTAAACAGTTTATACGAACATTTGTGATGTATAATATATGATATTTACTTCACTTCTTGACTTTGCACATTTGGATGTTTTATTTGCTTTACCACAAACCAATAAACTTAAAATCCTTTGTTATCATTATGTAACTTAAGCATGTATGTGGTGACATGCAAGTGGATCATGTCGTAAGTGACAACCAAAATGGTCTGTAGTATATAGATATATGAGGGAAATCTTATCCTAGTTATGCTACGGATGCAGCCCGCTTTGTAGAATAGTTACAAATGTTCTTGTCACAAATGGTCTGATCCTAATCATTCAAGTAGGGGACATGTGAATGGGGGCGTTCTATATAAAGAGTTTGTATAAGATCTAACCACGAAGTGTTAACGTCTCGTCATATAACCCTGTCCATGACAGAGACTTCACTTCATTAAGATAACCATAGGTAACATAACCTCAATCCTGAGTGAGTTGGGAACTCCTACCATTGAGGGCAGCCCTTTGATTTGTTTAGGTGCGAGTGGCCAGAGCGTCGACTCAAACCTACTACTTTGGGGAATCATCTGATTTGGGAGCTGGGAACTCAGCTTCACAAGATGGAGTTCACTCCTTCCCCGAAGTAGGGGTAAGTAGATAGATTGCTCTCTTAAGGGTTGATCCTGGGACTTGAACAATGTGGCACCACACACCTTCTCATGGCCTGAGAGGTGTTCACACATAGTAGGACTATGTTGTATTGTTCATTAGAGGGATCAGTGCTACTTAAGGAGTCAGATGTAACTACAGGGACAAAACGGTAAATTGGCCTAGCTCTACTTACAAGCATCTATGAAGGGTCATCATACTGATGATTGGTTATATCCGATGGACATAGAAATATATCTATGGTAAGAAGAGTTTAGCTGTCGGTCTTTAGTGGAATATCTGGCAGTTAACAGATGGTGGATATCGTGGCTAAAGAGTTTAGTTAATTATTCACATACCGTTGGAGCTTCAAGCCATAGGTCCATAAGGTCCCCTTGTAGTTTGGATACAAGTTGACAATCATTTTTTGGGTCCGTTTAAAATGTTCAAATTGACAAGAGGGAGTTTGATTATATATGATATAATTGAACTAGTTAATTATATATGATATAATTGATTTCATGTATGAGATACATTAATTTAGAGGAAATTGAATATAAATATGATTTATATCTAGTGGAGAAAAAATACTATGGTTAATATATGATATTAAACCATAGGTTATGAATATAATGTGATTATATTTATTATTTATTAATTGGAATGTTATGGGATAATTGGTCGGTGTCTCTTTTTTTTTCGTAACTAATGAGTAAGATGAAGAATCGTTTTAAGACACTTAAATAGTTCACAGTGTGTTAAGCATTTGATGGCATAGTGTTTGAGAGAGTCATCGCTTAGTAAATCAGAGCCTATATGATAGTGTTGTTTACTAAACGATTGCTTACACCCCCGCGCGCTACTTACTAAACAATCGTTTATCTTTTACTAAACGATCGTTTAACGTTTGAGCTTTACTAAACGATCGTATAGACGATCGCTTAGCTTTTCCTATACGATCATATACTTCACCTAAACGATCAAGCATTTTGTCTATATGATAGATGAGCCTTTCTCCCACTTGCTTGATTGTTGTATACAATCTCTTTTCCTCCTCCCCTCTACCAAATCCGAACAGAGTCCTACTCTTTGGATTCTCACTCCGAGAATACTGAAGGTTCCAAGTGGTGGTGTCGTCCCTTTTCTTCATCTATACGTGTGGAGACTGTTTGTGGTAGACGATTGGGTTTTGCTGAATGATAGCTTGTCGTTCCAGCGAAAGCGAGATTTGCTGCAAAGTTCAACTAGTAAGTTTACTTGTTCTTCTATTGATTTATCTATGAGCATGTCAGTAATTAAGTATTATGATGCATTCTGTATGTGTGAATATAAATGTAGTAATTCTATCACAATGCTTTTGAAAAGATCTGCTTCCGCTCGGAGGTACTCTTGTATAAGAGTTCCTTCATGAAGATCTTCTCCAAACTTGAAATTCAACTGCAATTTCCTCTTCTTTTGGTTGTGAACCACCACTAGGACTTTCCTACTATCCTCTAGGAGATTTAGATTGAGTTGTGGAACTCAAAAGAAGCTTGAATTTGGGAACTAAGAGAAGAAGGACAGGTTTATCACACAACTTGAAGAACACTTCTTCAACTTCAAATTTTAGGAGAAATTCAACAATTTTCTTGATCTTTTTCACTCGAAACTGAGTGTTTACATTCAGGAGCTTCAAGCAAATGTTGATTGCATGATATGGTTCCAACTCCACCTTCAAATTTGAGTTGGAAATGTAGTGCAAGGGTGACTAAGGTGTTAGTTTGAAACCCATAGTGGAAAAATCCAACTTTTGGGTTTTTCCAATTTCCTTTTTACTTTTCCATTTTGAAACTAATTTTCAAAATCAAAAATATTTTTTAATTTTAATTCTTTTAATTAAAACTGAAAATTTATTAATTTTACAAAAAAAAAATAATTTAATAATTAATTTTTCTCACAAAATTAATAATTTAATGATTATTTAAACAATTTAATTAATTTCAAATATTAAATTAATTGAACATCAACTCCACCACCATGAATCCCTATTCATGAAAGTTAATATTTAAATCATATTTAAATATTTAATTGATTATTCGATTTCGTTTAATTCCAAAATTAAACATGTAATTATATCACATATATTTACTAATTCCCTTAATTCAAATTTGAATGTGTCAAATCAACTTATCACGCTATTCTAAGGTTTATTCCGTTTGTGAGTTAGTAGGAGGACCTAATGGACCTACATGGACTCCAATGATTCGAGATTAATTGGCTAAACTCTTTATACCAAATTAACCTCATTCGTTAATTGTGGGTCACTCCACTAAAACCCAGTAGTTGCACTTCCCTCACTATAGATATATTGTGTCCACTCTCACTGTAGATATATTGTGTCCACTCGATACAACCATGATTAGTAAGTTGACCATTCACAGGTTGTTCGTAATAATGGTTGGGTCAAATATTGTTTTACACCGAGACTACCTCTTGTTCTTTAAGTTTCACTGATCCTCTAATGAATAATTTGTTTGTGATCCAATCAACAAACTGAATTCCTCTCAGGCCAATGAGAGGGTGGGGCCCATGTTCAAGACCCGGAGTCAGCACTTAAGGGAACAACCTCTCTACTATCCCTGAAAGCGGGTAAGAGTGAGTTCCATCCTGCACCTTATGTCCCCAGCTATCTAACCAGTCTTACCCCTGAAATGGGAGGTTTATTGAGTCGTCGTTGTTGAGCCAACTCTCACCTATGCAAATCTAAGGATAATCCCGAATAAACAAGAGTTTATAGTTAGCTCAGGATAAAGGTTAAGTTACCTAGGTCATCGTTATGAAATAGTCAGTCACGTTATAAAGTAAGAGTGACTTTATTTCTTTGTCCGATCTTATGCAAACTCATTGCACAAAAAGCCCCCACTCCTTATGTCACCACATGAACGAATCAAGGTCATTTTATTTGTAGCACTTTACAATTTCTTATAACAACTACAGAGTGGTTCGCATCCGATAGTATTACCATAATAAGGTATCCAGCCTTATTCGTATACTATAGATCATTTTGACTATTTATTCGAACCTAATCCACTCTTATGTTTCCACGTAAACTTCAAGTACTCATGTAATAGTCATGGATCTTTTAGTTTATTGGATTTATTTCTGAAACGAAATAAACAATTCATATATTCAATGATAACTTTATTGAGTCCACACTTCAATAACAACTTTATTGATTTACAGAATAAATAACAACTTTATTGAGTTCATACTTCAATAACAATTTTATTGATTTACAAAATAAGTTTATTGTTTACAACCACGAGTTTTAATTAGAACCCTCCATAAATATAAGATTTTAATATTTGGGAGATGAACAATAAAAATATAGCCTAATTAATTAATAAATTCATATCAATTAATCATTACTACTACTTTTGTTAGGGTTATTTTCAAATATAGGACAATGAGCTGATTTATTTACAAATATAGCAAATGTCAATATACATTTAGTGCCTAGTGAGATTTTGTTATATTTGAAAATGTTTTTGACAATTTTACCATTTAAAACAATTACTCTTTTAATTATTTATTAATTATAAATATATTATTTATAATTAATATATTTTAATTAATACATTTAAAATTAATATTTTGTGTTATCTTTAACTATTTGATCTAAAATTTTATTATGAAATATTAATATTCTAATTAATTTATATTTATTTAATTGTTTTAGCTATTAAATTAATCTTTCATATAAAATAATTAGTGATTAAATGACTAATTAATATAACGATATATTAAATAATGTTAAAATTAATTTATGACTTCATTAATTGTACCAAAGTGAGTTTAATCAACGGTAATTGGCATGACCTTCTTCCTTAATGATCAGAGTTTTGATCTCTATCATCTCAATAGTGTACTAAAAAAAGACTTGACATTATTCTCTTGCATTTATTTAAGTAATTATTTAATATATATATATGGTTAATCGAACACAAATATTTAACTTTCACACATTGATTATTTTGCATATCCAAACACATATATTAATTATTCCAGATATTTAAAACTTCCATATATTTAAATCCTAGATATTTAATATTCATGCCCATGAAATAATATTTTGGTTCCAAATTAACTAATTAAAAAAGTAGATTAATTATAATTAAATTAGTTTCCTTAATTTTTGGTCACCGTTAAAATTAATTGAAAATTTAACATGATAATTTTTCAAAATTAATTAACTGAAAATTTAAAAATCTATGAACTAAATAAAATTAAACTCAAAAGTAAAAAAAGTAGATTAAAGTTGTAATATTTTGAAATCTAAGAACCAAAATGGAAAAACTAAGGACTAAAAAGGTTTTTTTCCCCTTAATTCAACCACTTAAATAGGGATTTCAATTTTAGTCTCAATTTAATCTCCATTAATTCAATCACTCATTTTAAATTTTAAAAAGAAACACAGTAAAAATATCTAAAAACTCACTATTTGCAACGAAGATCACTTTAATCCACATTGAACAAAATAAATGATCGATGCACAAAATAGACCAGTGAATATTTTTTTTTTATCAAAACTCAATTGTTTTTTGTTCAAGAAAATAGCACTAATTGTTTTTCTTTGAAATTCTATTAATCTTACTTTACAGGCTTACACATATTCCACTTGTCATTTTCGTGCGTGCGTATATATGTAATAAGAGGTAACAATTGCAACATTTTATTCAAGTTTTTAAGTGATGTTTGATGAAATTAAAATGTTAGTTCAAATTTGATAAAACTTGGCGAATAACATTGTCTATAATTTGGTTGTTTGCCAAATAATAATAGTAATAAGGAAAAGAAATCAAACTAGGATAATTTCTTGTAAAAATGAATGATGGAAGAACTAAGCCGAAACGTTTCGAAGCAATTGAGATATGGAAGTTATGAACCAAAATTGAATTGAGTAAGAGTTGAGAGAGAAGAGAAAGAAGACAGACAATAGAATGTGTTAATATGAATCTAAAATTTCCATCATATGTAAAATGATACAACTATCAACAACACAGTAAGTTAATTACAAGAACAGTAATGCTAGAATTGAACAAAGGAAATCTTTGCAACTTGCCAAGAGGGGTTGGAAGGAAATAAATAAGAGAAAAGAATAAGAAGTCACAAGTTTTTGAGTTTGGAAAGAGAACCTATACCTCCATGGAAATATTTTACAGAGGCCAATGGAAACAGATGATCCAAGGAGCTAATGTTTGATTGTCTTTAATCACTCCCAACAAATTAGGCCTTTGCCCTCTAAAACCTTCCACTCCAAAATTTACCCAAATATCCAAAGTAGCAGTTAAACAAAAGGGTAGTCTCACACCAAAAAGTATGATTGGTCTTCAGAACTAACTTCGTCAACGGGCTAAAGTCATGAGTGCTTCTCATTAGCGTTCATCGGTTTCTCGGGGACTTCTAGTTGCGGAGGCAAGAGTTTCAGAAAGCTTCCTTGAACAGGTTGATTAGCCATTGCAGATTCGTTATCTGTGGTTGGAGACCAAAGTGACAACTTAAAAAGACATTAACGAAGGAAAGATCTGACCAACTGAAAAGATACTTGAGAAATGAAGGTTTCTCGAGGGCTTAAAAATTACCAAAAAGTGATTTGATGGAAGGTCTTTTAGATTTCGCGCTCTTCTTTTTCAGTTCAGCTGTCAATAAAAGCAGTAGACAAGTCATGTAAGATTAGTAAAATCGGCCATGGAAATGGATATAGTAAAAGATAAATATTTCTTCTGATTCTTTTTTAGCTTTTGTTCGGCCTACAACCTCTTGATGGTGTACAAATTAAACCAAATTCTTTTGTAATTATAGCCTTCTAATGATTATTAACAATTGGAGGGCTCTTCTTTATTAGTTTTCTGAGAGCCATATTCCCTTAGGCTGTCCTATACATCTTTGTTTCTTATAAATAAAAAACCAAAAACAAAACAGTTTTGTGCTACACATTTTTGTCACAAGTTTTCATATTTAGTTATGTATGAACTAAACATGCAAGAGAAAATATTTGGGTTGTGAGAGGGAAGTGAAAAGAAAAGAAATATCTGTTGAAATTTTGTTCTTCAAGTATGTAATAAAATTTATACCAACTACAAGAGAAAATATCGTAAGAAGGTGTGCCGAGAGAGATACCAATTCCAGGCAATTGATTATCATCAATGATTTCAAAGTTTTTGTACGTATAACCTACGAAATTGATATCCTTCGATGACAACATCTGCATTAAATAACAAAAAGATCAGCAAATAGGCAGCATATTTATTAGCAATGTCTTAAAGGCCAGTGATTTGCAGGTCACCATCTGTCTGTATTAAATAAGAACTAGGTTATATAAAACACTGGCCTTACACACCTCCCCAAACAAAAAGACAGAAAAAAATGGTCCGCATTGTTAAGAATCGAGAAAAGATAAATTTAGTTGAAAAACCAAAGAGAAGAATCAATTTCGCTAGACTCCAGACCTTTTTCTCACTATCCATAAAATACTATTACCCGCCCGAACCAAATAAATGAAAAAGTCGCAAGAAAAACAGCCTGCCAAGGAGTCTCTCCCAGTTTCAATTCCAAAATAGTCCAGACCATCTGGTCAATTAAGAAAATAGACGATCTCGACACCACTGACATGCCAAATGTTTGTTTACCTCGAAAACTGACTCCCAAATGGCAAGAATCATACTGAAAATTCAAAAAACAAAGGGGTATTTTTTAATATAAAAAAATATTTAAACTTTATAGCAAAAAGTTCCTAAAGTAGAAAGCACTTTCAGAACTTTTTGTTATAAAGTATAAATATTTTTGGAATTTTTCCATTTATAAGAATTTCCCAAAAACAAATCTATTCTTTTAAAAAGAAATAAAAGAGTCAACAGTTGTAACATTAAGTCTCCAACCAGTTGACCTTATTTGTCTCAATTACAAAAGTTGCCGACTATCACACAATATGGCAGTAAAATAAAGCCGCTTCTCAAACTTCAAGTCAAACCAATGACAAAAGTCAAAGAAAAATCCAGCAATCTTATCAAGTATCTTCAGCCAACTCCCAAAAGTGGATTTGATAGAAATAGCCACAACAGAAAAAAGAGCCTACCATCCAGCATATTAAGAAACTTTAGATGCAAGGTATAGAATGGCCACAGTAAACACTTTTGTCACCGTAAGATTAAAACCCAATTCCAATAGTTCCCAATAAACAAATGATACATGATCAGGAGTCTGACAAACTAACCTTTCTCCATGGACCTGATTTTGACGAACTTTGAATTGCGTTTTCAGTCTATCACAACATCAATAATTAGATAAATGGAACAAGTTAGCACAAGGGTAGCAGAAGCATTTCTGCTGTAGATACAGAAAATGAATTACTCGCATACCTCTTCAAACTTCTCAAAATTTTGAGTATCCAATTCATCATTGACCTCAGGAATAAATGCAGCTTTCATTTGATACAACTTATCCCACTCAATGCCCTTGAACCAAGGATGTGCCTAGAAATAATAAGCCAAATCAACCAATAATTTAATTGTCGCTCTATTTTAGGAACTCAATATGTTAATGATGATCCAAATTCAGAACAGAACACACCACACATCACCTTTATTTCGTCTGCACCCTTGGTCCCAAGCCTTTGTTCAACATTGCATAAGAGTTTACTAATTAGATCCTTCGCTTCTGGAGAGAGCTTTGCTTCTTCTGGAAATTTCAAATGAGTTCTCCAATTAACTATCTGCACCATAGGTTAAAGAAAAAAATTACTAACGAATGAGAAAACATCAAATCACTAGACGATTCCTAAATAGTTAACTAAGCTACACAAATTAGAGATGATTTATCCAAATTACACCATGTCCCTATCAGACCGTCATTTTCCAGTCTCAGGGTATTGAAATAAGAAAAGTTCCTCTGTTTACATATCCGAAAGACAATGAAGTGTTGAAAATCATTCTCCCCATTCTAATAAATTATTTGCTTCAAGCTGAAAATAATTATGACGGAATTCCTATCCAAAATAGTAATCAGACTCGTCAGTTCAACAATGACATTAACCTAAACAAAAGTAGAAGACACCTTTCCCATTTATCCATTCTTCTTGTCTATTTCAATTTTTAGTTTAACATTTTGCTTCACTACATAACCAGAGACTTGTACCAATCTAAAATTAGTTTTCATTATAGACTAAGTTAGTAACATCAATACTAAACTTCTCATTTTCAATCTGATTCTAAAGTAATTCAGTATGCATTAACAATAGAAGTTCTATTCCAATTTCTACTTGTTTTTGTGGTTGACTTTCTTTTTAATTCGATCACCAAATCCATTCTCATCCAGTAAACATAAACCAACATGCATGTGATGTACTCCATAAGATTTAACTTAAATTCATGTTAAGAAATCAAGGATCATAGCATAATCTGAAATTAGTTCCACATTACCTTCCTACAAGTTGACATTGGCTCGTCTGAGTAAAATGGTGGGAATCCCACAAGCATTTCATACATGATGGCACCGAGTGACCACCTGAAGTAATTTTAGCAAAATGATTGAAAGATTCTTTTGAAATATAAAAACAAATTGAATAGAGCAAAAAGATGCTAACCAATCACATTCCATTCCATATCCTTTCTTCAGCAAAACTTCCGGGGCAATATAATCAGGCGTTCCAACTGTAGAATAAGCCTGCGTCACAAATCACCTTGATGTCAAATACAAACTTCAGGGAAGCAACAAAATTTTAGCAGTAAGATATGTGGTTGTACAAGGTTTAAAATGAGAACTTCATTAGAGAGAGAGAGAGAGAGGGAGGGAGGGAGAGAGAAAACCCTAGAAGAAACAGAGTCAAAAAGAAAAACTTTTGGTTCATCAGTTCATCAGATTATAAGTGACTAATGTCTACAGATCTACCATACATGATATTGAACTACTTACAAGCATCCGCCTATTCCTTTGCCAATGTTGTAGTTGTTCCTGTTGTGTGCGTTTTGATGCCACAGGACGCCCATCACTTTGAAGAGCACCACTGAGGTTACTTCCCTGGGAAAAATCCTTTTCTTGGAGGTTACTACAATCTAATGGTTTACATAATCCAAAATCCGATAATTTCATATGGCCATCCTTGTCAAGAAGTAAGTTATCCGGCTTGATATCTCTGCAAAGCACACAGGAAATAAGGGTTACTCCCAATAAACCATATATGTGCCCCCAAAGAAAACAACCCAACGGAATTAATCAATTACAGAATAAATCAAGCAAGAAATATCAACCTATGAATATAATTATGTTTATGGATTGACTCGATAGCTAAAACTGTTTCACCAACATAAAACCGAGCCTCATCTTCGGTTAGAGTATCTTTCCTCATCAGCAAAGTCATCATATCTCCACCAGGTAAGTATTCCATAATAAGATATAAATACTCTTCGTCTTGGAAAGAGCAGTACAGCTTTACAATACAGTTACTGTCAACCTCCGCCAATAGATTCCTTTCAGCTTTCACATGTTCGACCTATAGTCAAATAATATGCATTCAATAAAACAGTGACTAAAGCTGTATATAGTGTCTATAATGCTAATCTAAGCATACCTGGCCTCTTCGAAGCATCTCTGATTTCTTAAGCTTCTTCATGGCATATACATGGCCAGTTGCTTTCTCCCGACAAACTCTAACCTGTATCTCAATCAAAAGGGAAATGTGTCTCATAGAATGAACAATAGGCTAACAAACTGTCATAGACTGTGTGCGCATGAATCTAACATCAAACACTAAAATATGTAGTCAGCCTATTCATTTAACCATCAATAAAGAGGAGACACAAAAGGTTGAAGGGATTTGGAGTCCAAAACCTAAACGACAAGAAAAGGTAGAGAACAAGAGTATAATCCCATTTCCCAGAAGTTCTCCGTGGTCCACTGTTCTTCCAATGGATGTAAAGGACCTCCTCAACACTATCCATGTGGGTCACCCTTTGGGAGTGGCAAAAGCCTTATTGTGGAACCAATCTCGGGCCTTCTTTTGATCTCCTTTGGAAAGAGAGAATCAAAGAGTCTTCTTGGAAAAAAACAGGGGGGGAAAAAACTCCCTTTTGACGCGTTCTTTGACTTCGTTATTTATAATGCTATCTCTTAAGTGTAAATTCTCTAGTCACTTTGCTTCTCACACTTATGCTTCCCTTTTAACCATCTTCCCCTCCGCCCAAATACTTAGAAGGCCAATGGTTCACTCTGTCTGCACACCACTACGTGCTAGCCAACTCATCCATAAGCTGCTTTCCTTATTGATCTTCAAACCATAAATCCCATCAAACATCCTAAGAATGTTGAGCATATGTTAACTTCATCTATTGCTGGCAATGCCATATATTCGAACAATTACATATATGGAAACTAAAAGCAATCTCATTGCCAGCCAGACTATCCCAAAGCCAAAAGGAACCCCAAGTGGGGAATATGCACCAATGCAATAGCAAAAAAGAAAGACGATATACATGATGAGGTATTATTCTTCACTTTGACCAGCTCCAGCTATTAACATTTGATACTTTACCTTTTCTGCTGAATTTACTAGAATTAGCAGCCAAGTTAAGAACAATGCCAGATCTCACTTTAAAAGCTAACCACTAGCAGCCAAAAAATGAAGTAAGATAAACTTTAATGTTAAAGAAAGTATTCATACCTCTCCAAAAGCACCCCTCCCTATCATTGTTAGTGGCTCAAAATCATCAGCACCCATTTTATGCCTTTGAAGACGCATATACTCTGTTTCCTTCTTCTCTAGATGCTTAAGCAGGTTGCTTTGCTCTTCTTGAGAAACCTCAGCATCAGCCAACTTCTTTTCTAGAACGTGGCGTCTGCAAAGAAGCGGTGAAAAATTTACTACAAGGTACAAAATTAACAAGTACATATAAGATTAATTAAACAGCCAATGTGACGAGGACTCCAATCAGTTTCTGGGAAAGAACTACAGGCTGACCTAACAATGCGAGTGTGTGACTGGAATAAAAAGCATCTGGGAACAAGATTGAGCAAAGACTACAAGCACATTGGCCAAGCAGTTTTAACAAGTGTTACATAATGCTTTACATGAAGATGAAAAAACAGCAGACGGAGACTGGAAAGACTAAGGAGTAGAGAATACTATAGAAAAATAAACTAAGCCCACAAATATTTCGCTGTGAGCATTGTTTTTTTTTTTTTTAATTGACCAGAATATTTCACTAGAAATTTACCAGAACATTCACAAAAAACAAATACGTTAAAGAGTAAAATAAAAGACATAATTATGACAAGTATATATTTGAATTACAGAGGAAATATTAGTACCTCAAAATTAGATATGTGCTCTTACGACTAACGGTTAATTTTAAAAAAAGGTGTGTGTAACAGAAATGCCTTCCCAAAAGTAAGTTAAATGCATAAGAACATGGCAGTGAAAAGAGCCTGGACAGTGGCTCATAAGGAGAGGTAATGCAAACTGACAAGTACACAGGTAGGCAGGAAAATTAAAACAATGAAGGGAACACAAAAGCAAAATTTTTGGCCCATACAACCGTAACAAATCCAACCTCTCTCTCCTTTCTTCCAAGCTCTTCATTTGCTTCTTGTAATGGTTTTCTATATACTGCTTGGCAGCTGCGACCTTCTGCTTGGTGACATTTGAGGGCACATCTTCACTGGTTGGTGCTCTTGATCCATCTCTTGCATTGCCTGTACTCTCCTTATTTGTTGAGGGCTTTGGCTTGTCTTTGGATCTAAACTTATTAAACCAACACCTAGTAGCTTCCATTATATCATGCAATTAATATGCTAAGTTCTAATCCACACCTCCCAATATTCATTTTAATTCAACAATAATACATGACATAGTTCACCCAGTACGTAGTGGACAGCAAATATACATATATTGGAGCAGTACGTCTCCAGTAGGTTAGATAATGTGATTTCCTGCATGGAGAAAAATATCTAATAATGAGAAGAGGATAAATAATACTAAAAAAAGAGAATTTAAATTAACATATCATTCTCGGTGGTGAAATAGAAATAATAAAATGATACAATATCTTTTAGTTAATAAAACATAAATCATTGTTTTCCACGAGTCTATAGTCAAGGCATTGATAAATGGATAAACTTCTTAAAGCCTCCAAGCTTTCTGGTAAGCATTTTCCAACAACTTAATGTTACAAAGCAATACACTTCCTGCAGCCAGCAAACTTCAGATTCAAAAAGTAATGGCCTCGTGATATATCAATTCAGTTGCGGTTTATGTCAGAGACTCAAAGTGGAACAAAAGCCTCCCTTAAATGGTAGTTAACAAAATTTTAGTGCAGTATAAGTATTACCAGACATAAAGCGACCAGCAACAAAAATGATGCTTCAGCTAGTATCTACTGCACCAAATTACTGACCGGTCGGATGGTCAATCCAGAACGCCGTCCAAAATTGTTACGAGAGCTCATTAGTCTGTTGGTTATCACTTATCAGATTATTATTTATTAGCTATTACAATTGTGTTTGCTCATTTTAGTCTTTCCAGTTCTAAAATCATGACGCACAGACATTTATTTTATCGAAATTTGAAAGTTTGGACCGCCGGACAAGAGACCGAGTCAAACTAACCTCCAAAACTACATCCACTTCTTTTTATAATCTCAGAAAAATTAAAAAGACCACCACCAAATCCTCCTTCAAATTCCGATCAACAAAAATCTCCAAGAAACATAACACACAACCACCAAGCAAAAGAACATCGAGAAAGAAAAAGATACTCCTCGCGAATTAAAATCATTTCAATCCACATTCTCCACGGAATTTGACCAAAACGAAAATCAAACCAGATCAATCAACTCAAATTAAAAGCAAAAAAAAACGAGACCAGAAGACACATCCGACCTAATAGATCGGATAATGAACTGAACAAGCATATAACTGAAAGAAACAAAGCAAATCAGGCATTGAAGGAGAATTAGACAGCGGAAAAAAAGGTGAGTGAAAAGGAGAAAGTACCGTACAACTTGTCCGAGAAGAAACAGCAAGAAAACAATGAGAAGTGAGGCGAAACCCTAGAGAAGAAAGTGAGGAAATGTACGGACCGCGATTTCGGGTGAAGAAGAAGAAGAAGAAGCAGTGAAGAAGAGGAACACTCTGTCTTCATGATTCGGATGCCCCATTTTCCCTCTTTCTTCTTCTCTTTTTCTTTCTTTCTTCTTTTAGCTTTTTTTCTTTTTTCTTTTTTCTTTTTTCTTTTTTCTTTTTTCTTTTTTTTTTTTTTTTTTAATTTTAAAGATGAAACGGTGCTTTTTTATACGCGTAGACTGGTTGCTTCATTTTCATTTTGCTGTTTCGCATTACTTCCCTTCCCACTAATCCAAATCTCACATTCTATTTTTTATTATTATTATTGTAAATTAATCTATTTTCTCTCGTTTATTATCGCGATAAATCCCATAAATACGTGGATTATTGATTTTAGGTTGGGAAAACAACTTTTTAATTACAAATTTAGTCCTAAAACCCGATCATTTGATTTTTATTAAATTAACCTTATAAATGAATGACCTAATTAGTTGCCCTTAGGATCATATCTTAACTCTTTAAATTATGAATTTCACCACTAAACAATTTTCTTAATCTTGCAATGCAACTTACCTCTTAGTCTCAAATGTCTTTAAATTTCTTTGTTTTCTTATCTACTTTTTGTTTTAAAAAATCAAAATAAATTTTTAAATTAAACAAAAGATTAAAAATTTGACTAAGAATTGAAGCTTTTTTTTTTTCTTTTGAGGAAAAAGGTGAAAATTATAGTATTGAATTTAGGGATAAAATTAGGAGAGAAAAAATCAATAACATAAAACTAAAACAAAATCATTATCAAATGAACCTAAACTTTGAGATTTATGTTTAATTACAAATTTAGTCTCTCAACTCTTAAATTTAAAAAAAAAAAAAAAAAAAAAAAAAAAAAAAAAGATGACTCTTTAAATATAGGAACAGAGGTTTGAAGTTTTATTGCACATATAATTTAAATTTACATCTAATAAATAAAATTAATTTTTAAGAATGTTTAATTTGTCAGTAACTTATTAAACATGAAGTGAAAAATTCAATGTTTTTTTTAATAATAGGAGTGGAGGATTCAAACCACATACTTCTTGATCACTAACATATACTAATTTAGTAACCACGGACCTCTTGATCCTCAATACATACAGATGTCATGTCAGTTGAGCTAAGTTATACAAACCTTAGAAGCGTAGAAACTGAATTTAAAATTTAACCCCCTTTTTTTTAAGACTTTCTATCCTTAAAATTTCAATAATTTACTTTCTAAATTTTAATATGTAACATTTGATTGTTTATTTTCAAATTTTCACTTTTCAGTCCTTAGAATTTAGTACGTAACAATTCAGTTTTTTTCATAGAGTAGATAAGAATTTATTATTTGTACTTTAAAAATGATACAATTTAACCTCCGCAATTAAGAAAAAAAAATCATCAAAATGAAGGATCAATTGTTATTATATAATGTTGGTGTTTATAATTCATAAACATATTTGGTTCTAGTTAGATTGTTTTTTGTTTAACTTTTTAAATGTTTAATTTTGAAAGTAAATAATTTTAGAAAAAAATTGAAGTGTTTGCTAGCCTCTCAAGATAGTTTTTGAGACATTTTCAAAGTATATTTTAAATCGTTTTTATCAAAAGATTTTAAATAAAAATTATTTTTTTGAAAAAGCATATTTTCTCTAGTCAATCCAAATAGAAAATAGTTTGTAGTTTTCCTTTTTCTTTTTGTAGTTCTAACATAGAAATGATTGGAGATTTGATTATTTAATTTTTCTACAATTAAATCTTTAATCTCAAGTTCAATAATTCGTTGAATTATGTTCAAATTCAAAGTAAAACTTCTTCAATTAAATTATGTTCATATTCCCAGTAAAATTTCTTTTACTTAGAACATTAATTAGAGATAATTTGAATACGTGGTTATGGGTTGAATTTATATGTAGATTGATGTATAATTTACAAGGGTGTTCAAAAATCTCGATGACTCGAAAAAACCATTCGGATTCAAATAAATGAAAGTTTTATGGGTTGTGTTGGATCATGGATTCACTTAATATAACCCAAACCAACATCAACCAACTCGAACTTATTATTAACTTTAAAATATTTATTTATTTTATTACTTATAACACAATTATTTATATATATATTGATTTTAATTTTGTTTAATTTCATTATTGTTTGAATAATTTATTATTCAACAACTCTTAAAAATAGTTTCTTTACGATTCAAAAATAAAATTTTCATTACATAAATTGAACTTGAGTTTGTAAATCTTAATTCAATATATGAAAATAATTAAATTAGATTTTTATGTATTTACATTTTACTTATTTTTAAAACAAAATTTTAAATGAATGACCCGACTAACTCGAACCAATCCAACCCAAATATTTCATGGTTGGGTTGGATTCATTTTTTAATTTGAGTTATTTGAGTTCAAGAGAGGGGAATTGAAGCGTATGACAAAATTTAAGGTTTCGTTCTGAAAAAGTAAAAGTGTCCAGTAATAAGATTTATGGCAATTCATGACATGCACATGGCCATAAATTTCTAAATCTCTTATTTACCTTTGTCTGATTCGTAGTTATTGTTATTGATGAAACTACAAATACATGGTAAGTGTAGAATCATAAACAAGGTATGTATACGGAGTCTGATTTTCCTCAAGAACAACTGTCTTCTTGATTTTCCTTATGGAGTTAAAGCAATCTACATATTTTATTATCTTCTTATATTCTGTTTAACCACTTTTCGTATTAATCTCACCTTAATTAAATATACATATTTTTCTACTAAATTTATATTTTAAATATCCATATATTATCAATTTTTATTTTATCTAATCAAATTTTAAATTTATTTAAATTTTTGAATTGTTTTTCATTACTTTATACATATTCACTTTTATTCAAATCTTTGAATTGTTTTTCATAATTTTATACGTATATTTTTAATAAATTACTTGTATATTTATCATATCCTTGAAGGATTAAATTATTTTGTTTAATGACCATAACTTTTGTTACTCACATATTGTGGTTTCTTTCACAAGCTACTGTTCTTGCTTTGGCTTTACAATGGATTAGACTCCTAGAATTCTCATTACCATGATTTTCGAAATCTTGAGGTGCATATTCCATCAAATTCATCGTTTCAACAATTTGTGGAATATATCTAAGGCAAACTTTTTCCCTCAAGTGAGTTAACTATATCTCATTTGACAATGTACCAAATTGGTTCTCTAATTCGAATCTTATTAGGATTATTGAAGATAAATATATTTTGTAGTTGATGTCAATTTTATCATAATCCCCCCAAATTGATTTATGTGTACTGGTTGACCATGTCTCATCTGTTGTCAATACACTGTATTTGAATAATGAAGATATCGAACATTCTTCCCAACCTCATGAGGAAAACACTGAAATCGTTGATTTTCAATATTTCGAGTCCTTTCAAATATGGTATTCCCATTAGAGTAAGTTTACTTTTTAAGAGCAAGACTATATTGAAGAAAGGAATTTATTTGCTTGCTCTTCATTTGAAATTCGTTGCAAGGTTCTGTCTTGTGGGTGGTATCTATGTACATTTGTATATAGAGGGGTGGTGTATGGATGGTTCGAAAATACATCGATATTCATCAATGCATCAATGTTCTATTGACATTGTTAAATATGGTCATCGGCAAGCAACATCTTGGATTGTTGCTAAGTGTACAAAGTCATTTTTTAAAATCAATGACAAAGTCTCATGCCAGCCTTATAATATTGTAAGCTATATGAGAAGACAATATGGTGCAAATATAAGTTATGATAAAGCTTGGAGAGATCATGAGATTGCCCTCAATTCCCTCAGGGAACTCTTGAGTCCTCATCGTTTTGTCATCATTTTTAAATGCGTTGATTGAAAACAATCATGGTATTTTTCTTGTCTACATTTAGTTTAAGCAATTATATATATAGTTTATTTTGTCTTGTATAATCAACCTGAATGTTTATTCATTACAGAAACATATACAATACAAGAATCTGGTGATGAAGATAGGTTTAAGTATTACTTTATGGTCCTTGCTGCTCCTATAGATGCATGAAATTTTTGTTTTCCTATTATGTCAGTTGATGGTGCTAGTCTAAAGAACAAATTTTTTGGGACATTATTGCCTGCTTGCACACTTGATGGCAATTCGCAGATTGTACCTTTTACATTTGTCATTGTTGACTCTAAGAATGATGCATCATAGTCTTGGTTTTTTCGTAATCTAAAAGCTATTTTGGGGAATCTGATGATCATGTTATTGTGTCGGATGGTCATAAAAGTATAGTCGAGGGTGTTAGTTTTGTCTATGACTTTGTTGGACATGGGTTGTGTACATGTCATTTGTATAAAAACCTTGTTAAGAATCATAAGTCATGTCCAATTGAGGACACTTTCCATATGTGTGCAAGAGCATATACAGTTGTTGAATTTGAGTATTAATGAGGCAGTTGGACGAGGTTGTTCTGTCCATTAGACTTGAATTAGAGGATGTTGGCAAATCCAAATGGGCTAGGGCATTTTATCGAAGGAAAATATATTACTTGATGATAACTAATATATCTGAATGCATGAATTCATCTTTGAAAGAAGCACGAGAATTACCCGTTATTGGTCTCCTTGAATCTATCCGTAGTTTGGTTCAAAAATGGTTTTACAAATGTCCTCGTCATTGGAGTTTCCAACGTTCTGAATTATCCTTGTATGCAGAGAACATTATTCGATAAGCCTTAAGTGATAGTAGGTCAATGGATGTAAGTGTTCTTTTATTTATATAGTATTTGTATAGACTTGAGCCTATTATTAAAAGTAAACATTGTAAGTTTATCGTTTTTTTTTTTCCAGTTATACCCCATTACTAGTATGAATTTGAAGTGCATGATCGCACCAACCAATTTATTGTGAACATTCTGAATCGTACTTGCTCATGTCGGCGTTGGGACCTATACGTGATCCTGTACTCTCATGCATGCATTGCATTGTCTTGTAGAAACCTTCAACTGCAGTCATACGCATATGATTTCTATCGTGTTTCCAATCTATGTTTGTTATAGAGGAAGGAAATGTGGCCTATTAGCAATGTTCAACAATTTACTGCAATTCATGCAGTTGGCAATGATTCAGTTTTTCCTCCTAATGTCAAATGTCCGGCTGGGAGGCCTAAGAAAAAAAGAATCACATCTTGTTTAGAAAACAAAACTACAATTCGTTATAGTCGGTGTGGTAAGAGGGGTCATATTTGTAGGTCTTGTAAGGATCCCATACGTCGTTGAATACACTTATAGTGTTATATTTTTCAATATTGTTTTTCTTTATTTTGCAGTTTGTTTCCCTCTTCAAACATTTCTTTAATGTTCAAACTTACTGGCTTTATGAAAGGAATTGTCATTTGCATTGATATTGCAGTTTGTTATCTATCTTATTTTTTTTGTTATAATTATACTCGATGTATATATTCATCTAAGTAATATGATTGTACATGAAATTGAAAGTTAATATTACTAATTTATGTTGATTGTTCAGTCATTTATATTATTCAAAATGGGTAATTGAGCTGAACGTTTTAGAATTACAGTGTGTTTATAAAATAAATCCAAAATATTCAAATTGTATACCAAAATAATAATGATATAACAATGATTGTACATGGAATTGAAAGTTAAATATTATTAATTTAGGTTGGTTGTTCAATCATTTATATTATTCATAATGGGAAATTGAGCTAAACATTTTAGAATTATAGTGTGTTTGTGAAATCAATCCAAAATATTTAAATTGTATACCAAAATATTAATGATATAACAAGTCAAAATTACTTGATACATTCATTGTTTATTTATGTTATTGAGGATTGGAAATTGAGTTGTACGCTTTATAATTACAGTGTGTTTGTTGTTATTAAACTTTATGTATGTGCAATGTGAAAAGTTCAATTCACCTAACATTACAAATAATTTATGTATCTTCCTTTTGGACGATTGAAACTTTAACAAGCCCATTTCATTGAGGTTATTTAGTATATGACAAACTGTTCCATGAGGTGGGACACTTTAGAATTATAGTTTATTTTGTGCCATTTTACATCATGTACCCATATGGAATGAGAATAATAGAATACATGGTATATTACAAATATGTTTACGTTATACTAAAATAAGAATATAAACTCGTACAAAACAGCTAAACTAAATCAAATCTATTCTATTTTCAAAATCCAAAATAGTTAAACTATATACCAAAACAGAAACTATATCAACATATCCAAATCATTCCCATCATTAAATGCGCGTACCAATTCTACTAAAAAGTTATAAAGTTTAAAATATATACCAAAACAAGATTATAAAATTGGCCAAAATAACTGGACAAAATCTAAATGTATTCTACTTTCAAAATCCAAAACGAGAATGACATAAAAAGTCAAAATCATTTGGTTCATTCATTGCAGGTTTAGGCTTGGCTTAGGTGCAAGTCAAATGATGACCCATCTAAGGGAGTATTTTCATCCGTGGTTTGAGGTTTTCGTATTATCCCTCTTGTTGCATCTATCCACGTGTCTGTCATTGGTGGATTTGCATCATTCACTTTTGGCAGTTGCCTTTTTAGTTTCTGTTGCCTTGCTCTTTTTGCCTCCTCTTGGTTAGCACTCATGATCAACTCTTGCTTAATTACATTTAACTAACAACATTTAATAAACAATTAGTTGTTGTTAGGACTTGACAAATTCTGATAATGATCAAACTTACAAGATTAGTTGTTCTTACATGTTTGAGTATGATCCTTGTAGCAGGGTTATTTTCATCAATGTTGTACTGTCATGTCCGACTTCCTTTTGACCTTTTATTAGTTATTCAATAAACAACATTTGTTATAAATATGTATATATACACATTATAAGTTTAAGATCCACATTAGTTTTAGTATTTTACCTTTTGCTTTTTTTTGTTGGTGTTGACCCGTGCACCACAATGGTTGTACCTTTTCAAGAATCTTAGTTGTTGAAGTTTCTTGTTTGACATCTTCAACTTATTGTAAATCTCTCTTTCATCAATTGATCGAATCACTTCGTTGATTTTTTCATCAACGTCTTGATTGTCCTATCACAATCAATTATGTTAGTTAATTTCCATGTATTGTTAAAAGATATAATCTATGATACGCTTATATCGACTCATCTTGACCTCTGATTCTTTACTTCCTTGTTCTTTAGAGTCTTGTTTTTATTTTCATGGCATGTTTCTTTGTGTATTGTTGATGGTATTTTCAATCCATGATCCTTGTTTCCTTTGTCTTATTCGTCCTCGTTGTCATCTTTTCTTCAAACTATTGTGGGAGCATTAGAAGCATCAACTAACTCTTTCTCTTCTTCTTTCTCTTCATATTCTTTCTCAATACCATCTAGTTCTTTTTCGAACTGGGATGTAAGCTACTTCCATATAATTCATAATAGATTTGTACCATGAAATACAATAAATACAGTGTAATTAGTTTACATACCATAAACAGATTGCTTGTCGATGCATGTAATTGACCAACCTGTGTAGTCTTCATGTAGTCAATCATTTTGTTTAACCATTCCACCAAGTCATCTATCTTCTTTGTCAACCTTTGCTGGCTAATCTTCATGGCATCAAAGTTTTCATCAATTCTTGTGTTTATTAATTGTTGTATTTTCTCTATTCCTTCAAACATTTGTTTCATTTCATCTTTGTCAAATGTTAAACCAAGTCCTCTATTTAAGGATAGTTCAACCACTCTCTCTCATGACCTATATCGGCTCAGTTCTCTTTCGACCTCTTGCAAGACTCTTTTTTCCCTCTTCGATGAATGGGACAAAATATGTCATAATCATTTCCCGTAGGGTTGCAAGTAATAGACAAACTTCAAGTTGTCAAGTAAACGAGGAAATAAGATGTTGGTTTATAGTTTAGAATATAAGACTGTATGTCTATTTTGTTTGTATAGATGTTTATACCTCTTTTGAATCAAATGTTATTCGCTTGAGATCCTTCTATTTGGATTGGTTATTTGTAGCAAAATTTACTATCCTTTGAACATTGTTAAAAACCTTCATGGCAAAGAAATTTTGCGACAAGCTCAAGGTGGGTATGACCTTTATGCCCATGCTAAGATTGGGAATATAAATCCCCTCATTGATATTCCTGATTTACCTTTGTTGTGTATTGCTCTATGCATAACATCTACAAGTAAATTAAAAACAACCCTTCCCCATGGGTAGTTATTAAAGAGGTAATCGTCATCGACCATCAATATGTGGTCTATATTCACATTCACCAAATCTTGTTTTGGGAGAAGAAAACCTTCCAAGAAATACAACTTTGTCATTTTTATCCTGTCACTTTCACATCCTACCTTGCTAACATTAAAAGTTATGTTAAGGAAATACCTCGTCGCAACTTTCATACTCTCGAAGTACATTTTTCTTATATTATCTTCTCCTTTTATCTCACTTTTATCAATGATTGGTGATTCACCACAATTTAGACCACTTATCAATGCAAACTCTCTCAAACCAAATTTCAGTATTCGACCCCCTATAAAGAAATTCAATTGAGATGATTTTGGTTTATACTGTCTTTGTATTAGGTGCAATAAAAGCTGGGAAGATTGGTTTATAATAGAAAAATCAAGGAAATGTCTAAAAATAGTTTCTCTAAATCTCTCTTGTAACTCCTCATTTAAATTTTCCTTGATTTTATCAATTACAGAAGTCTTTGTTTGCAAGTATATTTTCAAGGGTTCATTTCTCCTTGCACTATCCATCAGATACAAACAGTTCTAACACATTTGAAATGAACCATAAACACAAGCTTAATAATATGCTAACAATAAATACAATTACAGAGTATTTAAGTAAAAATACATCACATGTATCTATCATTTCGATTGTCTTTCCTTTTTGGCATGTTGTTACTTTGTCGTTTCCCTTATCTGACTTAGTTATTACTTAATATTTACAACTATCAGTAAATATTTAAGTAAAAATACTTCACTTATATCCATTCCATAAATGATTACTTTTTTTCTCTTTCTTTGTTTTTGTCCTTTGTCTGACTGTCCATTGGATGATCTTTTTTCTGATAGTGTTGTTTCCCCATGACTTTGCAACTTCTCTTCTTCATTGTTTTTGCTTTCATCTTGCACGTTTTCATATGTCTCTTCAAGATTCTCTTCTTCCTCTTCATACTCATTACTATCTTGTTCATCCTGGTTCATTTTTTATTAATTATATCATGTAAATACTTTAACAAATACACTGTAATGAATAGATGATTCCATAAAATCTACATTATTATACCTTTCCCTCATGTAGTTCTTGATGCTCTTTTCTTCTACTATGTCATTTCTCTCTTTCTTTTTTGGTCCAGTCGTTTGTTTCACAGCTTGCATCACAATTTATATCTATAAGATCTTCAACCCTTAATATAAAGTCTTGAATCAAATAGTCCTGACCTTGCTCTTTGTCTTTAGTTTGTTTGCTTTCGTTTGTTGCTAGTTATTGAAGTTGCACGTTTTATGTTTGATCCCTCTGCCATTCTCTCCGTTTTCCCCTATTTTACATACATGATCAAAATTTGATGTTCACAACTACTTGAAAATAAAAATAAAAACATACCTCGTCGTCACTGTTGAGAACTATTAGCCCTTTGGTTGTTTGTTTTTTTCCACCAGTTATTCAAGCTGCTCTTAATCTTTCGCTGGCTCTGCTTCTTCCTTCATTTTTCTTTTTTTCATGACTTTAAATGTTTGATTAATCGTAAACTTACCAGTTTTATACATTCCTATTATATAAACATAACTATAATACGTTTCTATTTACAAGTCCTAAAAGGACGATGAGGATTTATTTCTCAAAAGATTTGAATCTAAATATTTAAAAATAAAATCACATTCTTATATCTAAAAAACCAGTAGTTAAATCTTTATTTTTTTGAAAAAATAATGGAATATTTATATATCATATATAAACAATTTCGTTCGGCATTTTTTTCATATCTTCAACGTGAAAACAAGAGTTAAACCAGATTGCAATGCATGGACTAGAAGAAAGATTGGGAATCGCAATGCATGGACTAGAAGAAAGTAGATTCGAGACTTGACCTTCCTCCCTCACTCGAATTAGTAAAGAAGGGGCTTCAATGTCGAAAGTTTGGGAATCAGTAAAGGAGGGGCTGAAAAGGACTAGAAGCAAATGTTAAGATTCAATACTTGTGGAGAAATATTCGATCGTGCAAAAATTGAAGAGGCGTCAAGAAGGTTTGCCACTTGAAGCTGTCGAAAAGGTCTTTCTTCCCTTGAAGTTGTCGAGAAGATCAACCTATTTCTTCCGTTGAACGATTTTGGGGCATGACGGTTGGTTGGGGTTTTGGTTTAAATGAATGTGAGTTGTTGAAATTCATTGATTACCGTGTGAGGGTAGATTAGAGACTTTGTTAGAATGCTTTGTTTACCGTGTGATAGTTGTTTAGGTAGAATGTATTTGTTGTTTTCAAACGGTTTTGAAACCCTTAAACTTTAGAATTCTATGTAGGGGTAGTTTTGACAATTGTTAATCATTATTTTTTAATATTATAATCTATTTTGCTATTTTTACAATTTTAAAAAGTTTTTGCTATTTTTTCAAATGAAACTTAAATTTTGCTATTTGTCTAGTTAGCTCTTGAAGAAATTTACAACCCAAATAATTGGGTTAGATCTAAAAAGTCTTTCAACTCAACCCAACCTACAAACACCCCTATAATTTATTTTAATTTTGATGATAAAAATATAGATTATATTATCATATTCTAATGATATATTCTGACATGTTTTGAAGTGATTCTAAATTGGTCCACATTTGTCACTTTCAAAACCACGCAAAAAATATTTTTAATCATTCATAATCAATTTTATTGGTATAAAAAATACAATTAAAGGCAAAAAATTAACTGTTGAATTGAGAGTGACTATAAATATCTTTTAGAGTGATTTTAGACATGATAAAAGTGATTTTAATCTATCTCAATATCGACTCCATTGTCTGCATTTTTTTTTTTTTTGAAACAATCTTTACTCATTTATTTGTATTTAACTTCTCCAATAAAAAAGATCTAATAATCCATGGTCCATTACTCCATTGTCGTTCTTATCCTTATGTTACGCATTAAAAATATACATTGTTTTTTATGTTAAAAATATATTGCTTTCTAACTAATACATTGTTTTGTGTTTTATAATTAATATTTTTAAAAAAATAATCAATGCGTACCCTAAATTGTGTACATATTAAATATCGGCATCAATTAAAACAAAAAACGTTCATTAGTGAGTTAATTTGAATAATTATTTGAGATTTACAGTTATTTAAACTTGATTTTATACCCGCATTTACCCATCTACAATGAAAATTAGTATAATCATAATAAAATTTCATCGATAGATCAATCATAATAGCCTACAATTGAACACGTAATTTGATTGCTTTTGATCACGTTTACTTCTAATTATGAATTTGTCACATTTACTGCTATCGTTGCCATTATCATTATCTTTTAGGAGTAAATAATAACGATAACAGTAGCAGTAAATATGATAGATTCTGTGGTTCTCATGCAATAATAATATCCTAATGTAATTTTCAAATGCAATCAGATTGATTACTCTCTGCTTCTCAAACAAATTGCGCTTTTGTTTACATATTTGGAAGTGGGCCCTAGATATTAATACAGGTCTGGAAAATAAGTAAACAACAATAAACATAACAGAGATTCGATAAAAAAATAAATAAATAAATTGTATTTCATGTTTTTAAATATGTGTTTGGTAGCAAATTCAGGAAATGAATTATAATTTAGACAATTCTTTAAAATTTGATTGATATTGTATTTATAAATCATAAAACTGACTGTAGTTACCTATTGAATATTAGTTAACAATAAACTATTACTGTTTATGAACATGTTTCAGGTTAATATTTTTGTATAACTATTATTTTGTAATATTATATAATTTATAATACATATTTTTTTATTTTTCAAAAAATGAATTGAGTTTATAACCTGGCATACTATAGTTTTAAGTGTTTTCATGTTTATTTAATATAGTTATGTACTTTAAAATTTAAAATTTAAAATGTAGATATAATAAAAAAACATAAAAATATTGTTTCCAAAATTTATATTATTTAGATCACATAATTTGAAAAAAAATTTCAAAAATAAAATTTAAATTATAAATCGAATACATATTTGTTGAACTTAATACATATAAAAATATAAAACATCATCTGGTTCTTTATTAAACAAACCCTGAAATTTTTTCAAAAGCGAGAATATTTATGGTTTTCGTTGACCGTTGATTTTTTGGATAATTTCTAAATCGTTGGCGAATTATTAGTTTTGTCGACGGAAGTTATTAAAATTCGTCAAATTTTCAATTATTTTTCCCGAGTTGGAAAAACTTGAAATTCTCTTTATGGCTTCAACGCGTATTAAGGAGTTTTTCCAACTCCCAATTTCCAAATATATCATAAAATAAAGTCAAATCTATCCCTAATTATTATTTTTTTAATTAAAAATAGAAGCCAGGTTTATGGTTACAACGTTTTTTTAGTATAGAAGTAGGCTTGACAACGAGAGAGGAAAGGGTTAGAGATGTATTCTCCATTTCTATTTTTGTAGAGATTTTTAATCCTCGTCCCTATCCCATTTCTCGTTTTGAAGAGTCGAGAAATTCCTCTTCGGAGATCGGGTCCCATGAAAAAAAATTCCTAGTCTATTATTTTTTTATTTTTAATTATTTTTATTTATAATCAATAGATTTTTGTAATTATATTGAAATGATAGGTGATAAGTTGGTATTATTATTGTATTATTTATTTAAATTAATAATAAGAAAACGATTTAACAATTTTTTATTTTAAAATTTAATAAAAAGCTAAAAATTAATATATTATGAAATTGAAATAAAAAAAGTAAAAAATAAAAACAAAAATAAAAACAGTAGCATTTTATATATATATATATATATATATATATATTTATATATATATATATATATATATATATATTAAAAAAATTATTCGGGGCGAGGGCAGGCTCCCCATCCCTGCCCTATTCACAGTTCAGGAACCCATTTTGGGTCCTCGATTAGACCTCATCCCTAGTCAAACTGAGGATTCCCTGCTCCGATCGGGGCGAGTACCTACAGGGACTTGACGGGAATTTTTACAAACCCTATATAGAAGTAGTGAGATTAGAACTACATACCTTTTAAACTTAATTGAATTAAATTCAGGTTAATTATACAAATATAATCAAACCAACAAATTCATAATATACCATTAAAATATGTCATTCGTGTATCTATTTTCAAATTTTTGAAATAAGAAATATTGAACTAAAAAATAGTTCAGTCACCTTTTATATTTTCTGCATAACAAAATAAATTTACAAAAATAACAATTGAGAGTAGAGATATTCAAACCACGAACTTAATTTAGTACCTTTGTAATAGTCAAACATTTATATTTTCAGTACAAGTCTTTGAGTTATTTGCAGTGAAGTATTCGTCAAAGAAAAAAAAAATATTCAAAACACCTTTTCACATTTTCTTAAAATAAGAAAAAAGTTCATCTTTCAATTGTTTTTGAGAAAAAAAAAAGTGGTTGAATTTTAATTTATGTAATTTTAAATATTCAATTTTAGTGGTTGTATTCGTAATAAATCATAAATTTAGTTTTTTCGAATTTAATTTGTATCGAAAATGATTACATAATAATTATAATTTTTATGTATGATAAAAGTGAATATATTTCTAAAAACTACAGTAACATTTTAATAAAGTAATAAAAAATTTGAAAAAATAACAATAAGCTGACCGAACTAAATTTAATATTCACTAAAAATACATGGATTAAAATTATATTTTAAAAAATATATGGATAAGATGGACAGTTGGATAGGGAAAAGCATATTCAAAGCCTTGACGTCCGCCGGAGATGCAGCGGTCGTGCTGTCAACTCAACCACCGCCTCTCTCCGCCGTCACTTCCACTCACCCCATATTTAATCTAATCTCACTTAATTCTTTTTAATTAAATTAATTATTGTATTGTTTAGCACTAGTCGAACATAACTTTAACTATCAAGAACTAAGACATTTTTTTAAGTTAAATTATAATAAATATTCTTCAACTTTTCTTTTTATTTAAAAAATATTCTTATGTTTTTAAAAGCTGCAGTATTATCATTTAATTTTCATAGACGTTTTAGAACTATCCTTAGAGTATAAATTCATTAGAATTTTTAATAGAAATCAAGATTTAGAACTGTGTGAGGATAATCAATTAAAAACGAAGTGGTGATTTAAATCTCGTTTGATGTCACCTACTACACCATTTCATATCTCAATTTCCATTCAAATTCTAATAAACTTTTACTCCAAATATATTTTTGAAACGTTTATAAAAGTTCAAGAATATTATTGCAACTCTTGAAAGTATAAGAGTATTTTTGAAACATGTGACAAAGTTCAAGAGTATTTTTTATAATTTAATCCATTTTCGATGATATTCAAATTCTTACCGTCGTATATTGTTGAATTAAAAAAAATAACAATGTATTTCAACATGTGGCTATGCAACTTTAGAAAAGAAAAGGAACATATTTATTAGGATGAGTTGAATTTTGATGATCATACAAATGTTTGAATATAAGTGTTAGAGTAAAACTCAAATGACTTATTATCAGAATACTAACATTAAATTTAGGTATTGTTCAACTGATTTGGAAATATACAATATTGATAAAATATCAGAGGTTCAAATTTTCATCTCCACATATTAGAAAGAACATACAAGGAAAAAAAACAATACATGATCACCTTTCTATTAACAAAATTTAGTGCTCAATTGAAAATAATCTAAGAGATTATCGGTTATTTGGCATATTTAAATTTCTTCTTGATTTAACTCAAAGTTTCACTTTGTTTTTTTAAAAAAAAAAATTAAAAAAAAAAATCAAAATTTCACTTTTTTTTTAATTTATTTATTATATGTAGGGTGAGAAAGTCAAATTTTATCGATTACATTTGATAGTACAAATTTCACATCAATTGAACTATATTTATTTTGATGCAATAGTAAACATCAACTTATTTGTCACATAATATGATATGACATATACCATTAATAATGATTACACCATATGTTAAATTAAACTAAATCATAATACATATATTGAAACTATACGCATATGGATTGAAATTGGTACTTGATATTAAAATTCTTCTGTCGGGTATAATATAAATTATTTAAGTCAATCTCAAGCTTTTTGAAACCGACTTAAAATTAGTATAATTTGAAATTATAGGAACTAATTTTAAAGAGATAATTTAATTTATACGAAAAACGACTCTTTTTTTTAAATAAAAAAAAAATAGTAGTTCTGATTTGTGGAACATATACCTTTTAAAATATGATTTTTCTTATTGATATTAAATTAACAACAAATAACTAACTTTGGTTGATATAGATTTAAAAAAATAATAATAATAAATAAAGCTTTCAGATCGGTTTATAAAGTGTAGATTTATGGCATTAATTTATTAAACATAAAATAATTTCGCTATCATGTGACGAAACAATCTTAATTTTTGCAGAAGTTTAGAAAGTTTTATGATATTTATTAAAATATGCGAATATATATTAATAACATCTTTGCTTCATCGTCAAGATAGAGTATAGTTTAATTCGAAACTTAATCAATCTTGATCAAAAGTTCAATTCTTATCGTTAAAAAAATAGTCACACTTCTAATAAATCTAAGGAAAAAAAAATAAAATCTATCGTGTAGTTTTTTATTACTTAAAGAAAAATAAAAGAATTGATGCTTTTTAGTTGTAAGGTATTGAGATCCCACATTTGAAAAATCAAGAGTACTTATAAGATATATAAACTGAACTCGGACAATTAATTATAAGATGTGGTATCAGAGCTCTTGAAGCCCAAATGAACATTCGATCTCACAATCTTTATAAGATATACGAATTACTTATCTTGTGACCAATTAGTATTGAGATAGAAGCAATTCTTTAGGCCAAACAAGAAGTAAAGTAAACAATTTCACTCTCCCAATTCCTATATTTTGGACCAAATATGTTGCAAGTAGTCGTCTAGTTTTTATTATTAGAGTAAATATACATAAAAGACAAAATTTAAGTTCTAAAATCCAAAGTTGTTTTTCTAAATATCTAATCAATGTTGATATCAAAGAACTTCAGCATAGTTAAATTAGTCAACATAAATATAACCCAATTGACATAAACTTGTACTATCAATCTTGAAGTTTGGGATTGATTTCACGTATTGTCTGAATAACACGATATATTCAGGTCAATAATAATTTATATTCAATGGATTCAATCTTCACTTTGTGTTTGAAAAAGTTTTTTTAAAGGGTGTTTGAAAAAGTAAATTAAATACTAAATTATGTGAGTTTGATATAATTTGAAAATAGTGAGATTTTTTTTTAAAGCCATCTCATTTTCTTTTTCCTAAAATTATGTAACCTACTACCTTTATACCTTATACTTTTAATTTATTGCATTCTAAACATGTTTATTTAAATTCATATACTTTCAAATTTCAAATTTTATACGATAGAAGCCCTTTTATACAACGTTATATACCAAAAAATTATTGAATGTAAACGTCATGTTGAAATTAGAGATGTCCACAGGACGGGATGGGATCGGGGATGTCATTCCCCATCCTCGTCCCCATTCTCGCTCCCCATTTCATTTCTATCCCCGTGAAAATTTTCACGAGGATCAGGGTGGGATTCTCCGTGGGGAATTTGC